>NW_004444036.1:4820117-4850802 GCF_000243295.1 Trichechus manatus latirostris
ACCATTTGTTAAAGAGACTGTCTTTTCCCCAATTAATGGACTTTGGGCCTTTGTCAAATATCAGCTGCTCATAGGTGGATGAATTTATACGTGGATTCTCAATTCTGTTCCATTATTCCTACCTAATCTTAAAGATAATAGCAATACACATAAATCTTGACCTGCTTTCTGATGTCAAATGCAACATATCTAAACAGGACCCCATGATTCTTCCTAAATACCTATCCTTTTCTTTCTTCCCCTTAGTTCCTGACTAGCACCCTGTCAAATTACCCAAGTCATAAACCTAGAAGTCCTCTTTGCCTCTCATTCATCCTTTAAAATTATATGTTTATTGCTTTTCTGTTTACAGAAGTAAAAATGCTTATTATAAAATAAAATTAAACATACATAACATAAAAAGCGAAAGTTCCCTGCAGAGACCACTACTGTGAAGTTAGATATCTCTTCCTCCAGATTTTTTTTCTATACATAATCTAATACATACTGTAACTATTTTCACAAAATTGCAATTTGGTTTTTTTTCCGTTTAACATCTTGAACATCTTTCTAGATCAGTACATATAGATTCACCTTATTCTTTTTAATAGCTGCATAGTATCCCACTGAATAAATGTATCATTTTCAAATTAAAATTGTCATAAAAAGAAATATCTATAAACCAAAACCAAACCTGCTGCCGTCGAGTCGACATAGCGACCCTACAGAACAGAGTAGAACTGCCCCATGGAGTTTCCAAGGAGCACCTGGTGGATTCGAACTGCCAACCTTTTGGTTAGCAGCCATAGCTCTTAACCACTACGCCACCAGGGTTTCCATACACATACATATATAGTGAAATTAATACTACAGACAGATACTGTATGTATATAGTCAACTTATACTACAGAACTCATAATGAAGCAAAACAGTCCCTACCCTACGACTCTCTCCTTTTGATTCTCCTCCTTAAGTTCTCCCACCTTCAATTCTTTTAGATACTTCTTCAAGTATATACCTCCACATTTGTAAATAACATGGTGCTTCTGCTCGTCATCGATTTTTTCCATTTTAGATATCATTTGTTTACTTCCTATTATGGAATATGAAGATACAACCGTCTTAAGCACTGCTCACAAACACGTTTCCCCTACCCTCATCTTCAAAATACGGTCTTAATACATTTTAAATTAAACCCATATCCACTGTTTTCATTATTCTGACTAGGTAAATATTATTCTTCGTAGAGCCAAGTAATATACTATGATTATATTTCCCTCTTGTACAATTTCATATTTTCACTGGAGTTAATTGCTTTTCCCCTCCCTCTTTGTTTGATTGGCTTTCTTTGAATCTCCAGCTAGGTTTCCCCTTATCCTCTAACAGCTCTGTAAAATACTTCTCAGTTCATTTTCACATTTATCAGATATTTCCCTGGCATCCCTTCTGGAAGCTGTGGAAGAATGAATGAATGACAAAATAAATACATCACTAATGTTTTTCTCAGTTCTGCTCTGCCTCCTGAGCTGCCTGTGACATTGGAAGAAGTTTATCAGCAGCCAACACCTTTGGTCTCTTGTGAGCCCCGGACTGTTGCATAGTATCTCATCCAGGGAATCTCTACTCCTCACCATGCTGGCCCAGACATGAGGAGTGGGTACTTAGTGCCCCAGCTCTAACTTGAGAATTTTGTCCTGATCCCGGGTCTCCTTTGCTAGTTTCAATTGCATTTGGGCCCTTCACAACCACACTCTGGCTGACTCGTACAAACAAGTCTGGAAGAGTCTCCACTCATTAGGATATAAATATGAAAGTTAATTTTTTCCCAGTGACTGTACTTAATCAAATTCCTCTTTCCTGCTTAGTAAAGAGTTTCCTTAATGGCATAGCAGCCTAATTCCAAAACATTTAAGTCATTGCCAGTTATTAAAACACTCTCATTTAAGCTTGTTACTTATTCCTGTTTACATTTCACTCTCATTCTTGATCAGTTCTCCCCTCCACCCAGTGCAGGCTTCAGTAGTGTTTCTCAGTGAGGGCAGTATTGATCTCTAGGGGGCATTTTGGAAATTCATGGAAGTATAGACCCAATGTTTTGGGGGACACTAGGAACCGTGGTAGTGCAGTGGTTAAGAGCTACAGCTGCTAACCAAAAGGTTGGCAGCTTGAATCTACCAGCCACTCCTTGGAAACCCTATGGGTCAGTTCTACTCTGTCCTACAGGGTGGCTATGGGTCAGAATTGACTTGATGGCAATGTTTTGTTTTGTTTTTTTTTTTCTTAAATTGGGGGAACCCTGGTGGCATAGTTAAGTGCTTCGGCTGCTAACACAAAGGTCAGCAGTTCAAATCCACCAGCTGCTCCTTAAAACCTTATTGGGCAGTTCTATTCTGTCCTACAGGGTTGCTATGAGTCGGAATCGACTCAACAGCAATGGGTTTGTTTTTTGGTTTTTTATTGACATGGAATGGTACAGGACTGAGTAGCATTTCATTCCATCATGCATAGGGTCACCATAAGTTGATGGTCGACTTGCTGGCAGCTAACAACAACAATTGACATCTAGTGGGAAGAGGTCAGAACTGAGAGGCAGTGTGCAGGACAAAGCTGATCTATGAAAAATTATCTCGCTCCCTGCACTACTTTCAAATGTCCCACTGGATGTTCATGATGATAAAAACCTGTTAATAATTATCATGTGTGGAACAGAATTCTATATTTTTAATTAAAAAAGTATTTTGCATGATTTTAATAATCACTGCATTTTCCAGGAATGCAAATGATACTATGATATACAGTGAGGAAAAGACAATATAAAATATTTCTTTAAAAAATGGGGTGGGGGCATTGGGTATGATAGAGTTGAGATTCACTACAGGTTTGAGAGCAGGCATGGTCTAATTTTCCCTGACCCTACCTCCATTTTCCTAGCAGGTTACACACCCTCGGGTGTTGAGACAAGGAACAGTGAAGGGGGGAAAGTCATCTTATATGACCACCAGTGGCAAGTTGGTTGAGCCCATTGTGTAGTGTTTCAGCGAAGACTCATCCTGTTGTTGAAAGAATCAGCGTGGGCAGGTGATGGCCCCAACAGCCCTGCTGAGAAAGGAATCATCTCCAAGCATCTCCTCTGGGAGACTCAGCACATCTTCTACCTGACCCCCAGGTGGGGGCTCCTATCACACACACCACTTTCTTCTGAGCTCCTTTGCCCCAAGTAAGCAGCATCCTAGCCATTCTGCATCCCTGTCTCTGGGACCTGTTGGCACAGGAGGGACCCTCTTTCCATACCCCTCAGAAAGTGAAAACTAGGAGCTTGAGTGGGCAGACATTGTACTGCCCTGGCTGTCCCCTACACCTCCTGTCTCTCTCCAGTATCTTTGAAGGCAGACAATAAGCCCAATGATAAAGACATCTTCTTCCTCTTGCAGACCTACCCAAATATTGACTTGTTTTCTCAATGTTAGGGGAGTAACCAATTAAGTTGGTTACCAATAGAGTCTACCCTGTGTCTGTCAGTTTGTCATACTGTGGGGGCTTGCATGTTGTTGTGTGATACTGGAAGCTTTACCACCAGTATTTTAAGTACCAGCAGGGTTACCGTTGGTGTACAGGTTTCAGCTGAGCTTCCAGACTAAGACAGACTAGGAAGAAGGAACTGGCAGTCTACTTCTGAAAAAACTGGCTTGTGAAAACCTTATGAATAGCAGCAGAACAATGTCTGATGTAGGGCCAGAAGATGAGCCCCTCAGGTTGGAAGGCACTCAAAATATGACTAGGGAAGAGCTGCCGCCTCGGAATAAAGTTGGCCTTAATGACGTGGATGGAGTCAAGCCTTCGAGACCTGCATTTCCTGATGTGGCACGACTCAAAATGAGACGAAACAGCTGCAAACATCCATTAATAATCGAACCGTGGAATGTATGAAGTATGAGTCTAGGAAAATTTGAAGTCATCAAAAATGCAATGGAACACATAAACATCGACATCCTGGGCGTTAGCGAGCTGAAATGGACTGGTATTGGCCATTTTGAATTAGACAATCATATGGTCTACTATGCCAGGAACGATAAATTGAAGAGGAATGGTGCCACATTCATTGTTAAAAGAACATTTCAAGATCTAGCCTAAAGTACATTGCTGTCAGTGATAGGATAATATCCATACACCTACAAGGAAGATCAGTTAATACGACTGTTATTCAAATTTATGCACCAACCACTAAGGCGAAAGATAAAGAAATTGGAGATTTTTACCAACTTCTGCAGTCTGAAATTGATCAAACATGCAATCAAGATGCATTGATAATTACTGGTGATTGGAATGGGAAAGTTGGAAACAAAGAAGAAGGATTGGTAGTTGGAAAATATGACCTTGGTGATAGAAACGATGCTGGAGATCGCATGATAGAATTTCGCAAGACCAAAAACTTCTTCATTGCAAATACCTTTTTCAACAACATAAACAATGACTATACACGTGGACCTCACTAGATGGAATACATAAGAATCAAATCGACTACATCTGTGGAAAAAGGCCATGGAAAAGCTCAATATCACCAGTCAGAACAAGGCCAGGAGCCAACTGTGGAACAGACTATCAATTTCTCATATGCAAGTTGAAGTTGAAGAAAATTAGAACAAGTCCACGAGAGCCAAAGTACAACCTTGAATATATACCACATGAATTTAGAGATCATCTCAAGAATAGATTTGATACATTGAACACTAATGACTGAAGACCAGATAAGTTGTGGAATGGCATCAAGGACATCATACATGAAAAAAGCAAGAGGTCATTAAAAAGACAGGAAAGAAAGAAAAGACCAAAATGGATGTCAGAAGAGACTCTGAAACTTACTCTTTAACGTCAAGTAGCTAAAGCAAATGGAAGAAATGATGAAGTAAAAGAGCTGAATAGAAGATTTCAAAGGGCGGCTTGAGAAGACAAAGTAAAATATTATAATGACATGTGCAAAGAGCTGGAGACATAAAACCAAAAGGGAAGAACACGCTCGGCATTTCTCAAGCTGGAAGAACTGAAGAAAATATTCAAGCCTCGAGTTGCAATACTGAAGGATTCTACGGGGAAAATATTAAAGGACACAGGAAGCATCAAAAGAAGATGGAAAGAATACAGAGTCACTGTACCAAAAAGAATTGGTTGATGTTCAACCACTTCAGGAGGTAGCATATGACCGAGAACCAACGGTACTGAAGGAAGAGGTCCAAGCTTCACTGAAGGCATTGGTGAAAAACAAGACTTGAAGAATTGACAATACCAATTGAGATATTTTAACAAACAGATGCAGTACTGGAAGTGCTCACTTGTCATTGCCAATAAATTTGGAAGAGAGCTACCTGGCCAACTGATTGGAAGAGATCCACGTTTGTATCCATACCAAAGAAAGGAGATCCAACAGAATGTGGAAATTATCTAACAATATCATTAATATCACACACAAGTAAAATTTTGCTGAAGATCATTTAAAAGCGGTTGCAGCAGTACATCAACAGGGAACTGCGAGAAATTCAAGCCGGATTCAGAAGAGGACATAGAACAAGAGATATCATTGCTGATGTCAGATGGATCAGGCCTGAAAGCAGAGAATACCAGAAAGATGTTTACCTGTGTTTTATTGACTATGCAAAGGCATTCGACTGTGTGGATCATAACAAATTATGGATAACATTGCAAAGAATGGGACTTCCAGAACACTTAATTGTGCTCATGCAAAACCTGTACTTAGACGAAGAAGCAATCGTTCAAAAAGAACAAGGGGAGGTTTCGTGGACTAAAGTCAGGAAAGGTGTGCGTCAGGGTTGTATCCTTTCACCATACTTATTCAATCTGTATGCTGAGCAAATAATCCAAGAATCTGGATTATATGAAGAAGAACAGGGCATCAGGATTGGAGGAAGACTCATTTACAACCCGTGTTATGCAAATGACACAACCTTGCTTGCTGAAAATGAAGAGGACTTGAAGCAGTTACTGATGAAGATCAAAGACCACAGCCGTCAGTATGGATTGTACCTCAACATAAAGAAAACCAAAATCCTCACAACTGGACCAGTAAGCAACATCATGATAAATGGAGAAAAGATTGAAGTTGTCAAGGATTTCATTTTACTTGGATCCACAATCGATGCCCCTGGAAACAGCAGTCAAGAATCAGACAGCACATTGCGTTGGGCAAATCTGCTGCAAGAGATCTCTTTAAAGTGTTGAAAAATCTTGAAAAGCAAAGATGTCACTTTAAGGACTAAGGTGCACCTGACCCAAACCATGGTGTTTTCAGTTGCCTCATTTGTATGTGAAAGCTGGACAATGAATAAGGAAGACCGAAGAAGAATTGATGCCTTTGAATTATGGTGCTGGCGAAGAATATTGAACATACCATGGACTGCCAGAAGAATGAACAAATCTGCGTTGGAAGAAATACAGCCAGAATGCTCATTGGAAGCAAGGATGACAAGACTTCGTCTCGCATACTTTGGACATGTTATCAGCAGGAACCAGTCCCTGGAGAAGGACATCATGCTTGGTAAAGTAGAGGGTCAGCGAAAGAGAGGAAGACCCTCAATGCAACGGACTGACACAGTGGCTGCAACAACGGGCTCAAACATAGCAACAATTGTGGGGATGGTGCAGGACCAGGCAGTGTTTCATTCTGTGGTACATAGGGTCGCTGTGAGTCTGACTCACCGACACCTAACAACAGCAACCAAAAGCGTGACCCCTCCCCTCCTCCCTCAGGAAGGTGAGGTAAAGATAATCTCCCTTCAGGAATACAGGAGGAACACAAGAATACAGGAACACTGATACAGGGATAG
Organism: Trichechus manatus latirostris; assembly: GCF_000243295.1. Taxonomy (NCBI): domain Eukaryota; kingdom Metazoa; phylum Chordata; class Mammalia; order Sirenia; family Trichechidae; genus Trichechus; species Trichechus manatus. The sequence goes on from NW_004444036.1 coordinate 4,826,933, forward strand.
TGTTGAGGGTTTGTAGTGGTGTCTCCATTTGCAGGTGGACCTTAGACATTCCCCCAAGAAACCTGCTCTCCTCCCTCCCAGTACTTCTAGTTTTTCTCTTTATGGAAAATGTCAGGGGGCATGGACTCTCTGAGCCAAGCAGTAAGCCTTCTTTAAACTCAGTCTGGGAGAATTTATCTTTGGTCTAAATAACCTTGATCTCAACTGTAATCTCTATGCTACAATCTCTATCCTGTAATCTCTAGAGTTAGGAAAAGGTCTCAAATAGTCCCTCAGGCCACTCTGTCATACAAGCCTCAAACAACAGTGCTTTTCTTGTAGACAACCACCTGCACCCTCCTAGTTATACTCCTTCATCCTGCTGTGCCTATTTTTGTTGAGAGGCTGCCTGAATCCCTCCCTCCGCACCTCCACACACACCCATATCTTGGCTTCCAGGGCTTTCTTGCTCCAAGTGTTTGTTTTGACCAACCTCTAGTCTAATCTTGCTTTAGACTTTGGTTTCCTGCATTGATTCGTTAATTTATTCATACAAAAACATTAAACACCTTCTGTGTGCAAAGCCTTCCCAACTGATAACTCCACTACCTATGGCAATCCTTGTGATCTTAGGAGAGAAACTCCCTATTTCAAACCTGACCTCATAAAGCTCTCCAGTCAGGTTAACACAACTCCCTGGAACACAGGTCTCTATTCCCCTACCCCCTAAATTCAGCTCCTTGCTAGGTGAGTCACCATAATACCCTGCTTAGACTTGCAAATTTCCTCACCTGAAGGGCTGCTTCTTGCTCTTCATGATCCGCAGCCACTTCCTGACATCCTTCTATGAGTGGATAGATGACTCCAAATCATAAGGCACCATTCTTTCTATATAAGTTAGCTAATGCTGCATAACAAACTACTCTAAAACCCAGTGACTGAAAACACCAATCATTACTTGTTATAGCACGTACATCTGTGGATTGGCTGAGTTCTTTGTTCTAGGCTTGGTCTACTGGGGCACCTTAGCTGAGGCAATTCTGCTCCACATGTCTCTCATCCTACCCATGGAGGAGCAGGCTAGATTAGACATGTCCTTCTTATGAGGAAGGTATAAGCACAAGAATGAGTGAGCCCAATTGTGTGAATACTTTTCAAGACTCTGTGTTACATCTACTAAATCCCACTGGCCAAAACATGTCACATGGCTAAGCCCAGGGGCAGTGGATTTTGCCCTACCATGTTGGAAAACACTGAAAAGTTACGTGGCAAAGGGTATGGAAACAGGGAGAAGTGAAGAATTGGGGCCATTGATACAATCTTTCACATTTTCATTTCTGCTATAGTCCTTCTCTTAGACTGCCTCCACATATAGCCATCTGCCCAAATGACACCTCAGTTGTACCATGCCTTTTGAATATTTTTAAAGGTATCTTTTTCTGGGTGACTTTTCTCTTAATTTGAATTTAAGCTGCTCAAATTCAGGCTTTTCACCTCAAGGTCGTGTTCACATCTTTGTCCTATATAGTGAAATGCCAAAATCTGGTACAAACATATTCTTAATACACATAAAATTGTTTTGGGACCAGAAAGCAGCTTGGTACAAATATGACGATTAAAGAACAAGGGGTGGATATTCTAAACCTGAATTTTAAAAATAAGTTAATGTGCTCTTTGATTAGTAGCTGACCTTCTGGCCAAGTCTGTGCCTTTGCATCAGCTTGGAGAACGTAAACACACCCAAGGCATGTGAGGAGATGTATGAATTTGACTGATGGGGTTTATGTGGCTCCCCATGCAGTCTTTCATTGGGTGGCAATGAAAGAACTGGTCATTCTGGGCTGTTGTAAGCAGTTGACGTGAACTTTAAGTCTTACTTCTTGCAGGCTGATTCAAAGAGGTTAACAGAGCATCTCTGTACTAATGCTCTTGTTAAATTGGCTTGAAATATTTTTGTGTAGCATGTTTTTGTTAGTGGTAGGACCAAGTTGTGACCTGAGGGCAGTATGTTATAATAGAAAGATCACTGATTTGGCAGCTCAGAACTCTGGATTCTAGACCCTAATAAGCCACCAGTTAGCTATGTGCACTTGGACGAGTCTGTTAGTCTTCCTGGTCCTTAGTTTTCTCATTTGCAAAATATAGGCTGGTACTAGATATTTTTAAGGCTTTGCCTAGCTCTAAGATTCTGTGGTTTTAAGAAGTAGCATTATGTATCTGACAATTGGAATCCTTTTCAATTAGTTCTAAGAATCTCATAGTTGTGAAAAGGAAATGTAAGGAATTGCTAATGATCTGAATAAAAGCCATGGTTTTATCCCCCTATTGATTAATCATGTATGATGAAAAGATAAACTCTGCTATAGATAGATTGTATCCTTTGCCCTGTTGTGTCTTGAAGCTAGGCACGAATATATAGCTTGGTTAATACAAACTCAGCTACTAGAAAAACGGCTCAAAGTACATGCCTTACTGATAATGGGTTAGCATTATCATGTTTATATGTAGAGAAGCCTTTTTCCAATTTAACAAATGCATGTTAAATGATATAACGAAGGCATTGCTAATGAATGGTGACTGGGGTGTCTTTCACCATCTCAAGAACTGATTTTTAAGCAATGATGGCTTATTTTTCAAATCCCCAGTGTTTTAGTCATAAACAGAAAGGAATTGCAAAGATATTGTAATTGATTTGCTGGCAAGTTTACAGCCTCTACAAGTGATTTATGGGGTTTCTATGGCTCCCCATGAATTTCAGTAGCTAGAGTTATCCACTTGTTATTTCCCAGAGCATTAGGTTGATGGTATGATAGGCTGTCCTTCTATGTAGGTTATGTCTTCCATCTACTTCTCAATACCGTTAGTGAGTTAGATGTTTTCAGACTATAATTACTGCCAGTTGAGCTTATGGAATTCACACATTCACTCAATAGTTCGATGAAGCTCTATTACCAGAAGCCAAGTATTTTGGACACCTGGGAGAAAACAGTCATTATGAAAAAAAAAAGTTTTCCCCCCATTACTCTAGAAATTAATGAGATTATGTCAGAGCACTTTGTAAATTGTAGAGTGTTTTGCGAAAGCAAGTTACAATTCTCTTTTTTAATTTTCGTCTTTTTTTGTTGTTCAGAATTATAAAGATAATAAAATCTTTATTTGGCCATAAATGATTATTAGTGACTTGACTTTTCAGCACCGATCTAAATGCCATCTTTAATTAGAAGACAGAAATTGTGATATTTACTCGTTAGATCCTAACGCGCCTTTCCTTCTCTAATTAGACTCCTTGTACGTGTGCATCTCTATAAAGAAATAAAAGCCTCACAATGCAAAATAGCCACCATTCTCTGATAGAAGTCCTTGTTTTGCCTGTTAATTAAAATTTCACACCATTCAAAGCCACTGTGTGTTCAGTCCATTTTTTACTTTTCTCTTGCCTTTAAGTGTTCAAGAGATACATCCGTAGGAATGCTCTTTGAATTCAGTCCTCTTTTAAGTGTCCAATACCAGTATGACCCCATAGTCTTGCATTCAGGCCTAGAGAATTGTTACATGTTTTGTTATGGGTCCTCTTTCTCCATTTTCCAGAATCCCTTCATTTTTATCCCTATAAGATGGCTGCACTAAAATAATTTGACTTTTTATGCTTCTTTAAATCTCTAAGGTGACATTGTCTCAGGGAAACAAGCTATGATACCCAGTGCCCTTTATTTTTTCTATCAAGCAAATCTATGTTAAGGAAAATCCACTTGGACATCTGACACCCTCAGATGCATGAGCAAAATTCATACCCTAATTTATGCCTATAAAGTTAGACCGTGGTTTCTCAACCTCGGAACTATTTACAATTTAGGCCAGGTAATTCTTTGTTGTGAGGACTGTCCTATGCATTGTAGAATGCTCAGCAACATCCCTGGTCTCTACCCAGGGGATGCCAGTATCACCTCCCACAAGTTGTGACAGCCAAAAATGTTTCCAAATGTCCCCTGGGAGGCAACATTGCCCCCAGCTGAGAACCACTGAGAAGGGTTTAGATATATCAGTCAGGCTATTCCTCAGCTCAGATCTTTATATTTTTAAAGGCCGACACTTTGATTTGCTCAATTTAACCTGCAATGCGTGATCCTCCTCTGTTACTGAGACTTCAGCAGCTGTGCTAGGCCTGGAGCAAACTGTTCATCTGCAGCAGAGACCACCTGCTTACACTGGCTTATTGTGTGCTGTTTATGATATTCAATCTCATTAAGTTCTTCTCTGTTTCACATGTGAAGAAACTGAGGTGGCAAGCACAATTTCTTAGGATGTTTTTAAATCCGCCAGACAAAGCAAATGTTCTAGGCCTTTAAACCCCCCAAGCTGTTTTTATATTCTCTGCTATACTTACTTTGTGTTCTTAGGAAACTTATTAAACTTCCGTGTGCTTTACTTTTGTCAATGAGTATTACTTACTATTATTATCATTACCTGTATAAACTATGGACCCCTGGCGGCCCAGTGGTTAAGAGTTTGACTGCCAGCTAAAAGGCTGGCAGTTTGAATCCATCAGCCGCCCCTTGGAAACCCTACAAGGCAGTTCTACTCTGTCCAATGGGGTCGCTATGAGTCAGGATCAACTTGATGGCAACCGGTTTGGTGGATTTTTTTTGGTTTGTATAAACTGTAAGGAGCTCTGGTGGTGCAATGGTTAAGTGCTCAGCTGTTAACCAAAAGGTTAGTGGTTCAAACCCACCAGCCTCTCTGCAAAAGAAAGATGTGGCAGTCTGCGTCCGTAAAGATTACAGCCTTGGAAACCCTCTGTGGCAGTTCTGCTCTGTCCTGTAAGGTCACTATGAGTTGGAATCGACTTGATGGCCGATAACAACAACATATAAACTATAGTTTGAGGAAAAAATTATTTTTTTGGCTTAGAAGACCATGTGAACCCTCCTTCAAAATAAAACTTTAGATTTCCATGTAGCTGCTGATATGCTATTTTATAATACTAGAGTTCTTTTGTTTCCCCTTTGCTTGGGGTATCTGACATACTCGACATACAAACACTCAAACAATCCATGCCAGCTGACTGTACAAATAACCATGAATACATGCAAATGGATTCTCTATAGAAGGTCAAGTTGTTTTGTCCCAGGGATATTAACAGTCCTTGACATACCAGCACCTGAGGATTCACTATGAATAAGTGTATGTTTTGATATGTTCTAGTAGCTGATTGATCTAAATTAGAGAGCTCCTATCAGGATTAGTTTTTAAAGTTTTGAGCGATCAGCAATAGCTATTCGTCACTTAGGCCTCGATAGGCATTAACTTTAAAATATGAGACAACTTGCAGGCAAAGGGGAAAGAAGGAGAACTCAGTCATCAACTCAGTTGTGTGGGGTTGGCGTTATGAAATTATACTTCATCTTGGACCCTTCCGTGCTCACTTCCTCAGGCTGTTGGGTGTGGTATGTTGCCTCAGAGTAATGCTTAATCACCTTCTAAAGCTCCCTAATGTGCAGTCCAGGGCAAATGAGGCCTCACCATGTCACCAAAGTGGTGCATGGCTGGTCACAAGAAGGCAAACAAGGGCTAGCAGTATTGGTTACTATTTAATAATTGATGAATGGGATTGAATGTTTTCTTTTGTCTGAAAGATGAACGGTGAGGCTATTACAAGGCAATGGTAGGAAGGGTAAACATACAGAAGAAAGCGACTGGGAACTCAGGATGGACTTAGACAGGACATGAGTTTAGCTACAGCAACAGCCACTTTTGACAGTGCCTGCACAGCAGGTGGCTGGCCCAATGCCTGGAGAAGGGAAACATTTTGACTACATCGCTTTGAAGGAAAATAAGGAGCAGTAGATATAGCATTTTCAAAAGTAGGCCTGCAATCTATCTCCTCAGAGGGCCTAATATGTGCAGGACTCTATCTGGGTCTCAGAGGCCTGGTTCCATATTGATTGTTAAGTGTTATTTTCTGTCTAAATGAAGCTACTTTTTAGAAGTGCCCTGTTAAGTCTGTATTTCCAGATTTGGGAAATATTCATTAAGAAGAGCTATGAGCCTTTTGTCCTCAAATCAATTAATGTTGTCCCTTAACACCGCCAAGAATAAACCGTGCAAAGCTAATTGAGATAGTGTTCACTCTTCTTGCACAGACAAGCGGAAGTTTTTAGGTTCAGGATAATGAAAATGATTCCCTCTCTCAAACTGAGTATTATAGCAAAGAGATAGACCATGTCTCATTTCCAGTGCCTCTCCCTTGAGTGAATACAGTTATCAATAGGAAATATGAGCCGAAGCACCCAGCAGATGAAGAATGGTCAGGCTTTTCGGTAAGGAGATGCTCACAGACATGTATTCGTGTTAAAAGCTGTTGTTTATCAAGAGACTTTTTTCAATTACCCTGTAAATTAGTGTTTAAAATCCTTTCAAGAGACACCATACGCTACTCGAATCATCTCCTCAAGTGGCTGAAGACGCCAGCTCTGAAAATAAAGCCGGCATTGGTTAAGCCAAAAAACATTGCTATTAAATGCAAATGTCAGGATTGTTTGCTAGGACAATCCGCAGCTGAAGATCAGTCATGTGAAATTTTCTTATCTGTAAAATGAGAAAATTAAAAAAAAATACAGAATGCTGAGCACTGTAGTGCTAAAGTACTTCAGAATCATTTTTCCTTTTCTCCAAGTTGCTATCTCTCTTTGTGTGTGTGTGTGTGTGTGTGTGTGTGTGTGTATGTATGTGTACATAAAACCAAAAAACCAAGCCCGTTGCCATCAAGTCAATTCCGACTGATAGCGACCCTATAGTACAGAGTAAAACTGCCCCATATGGTTTACAAAGAGCAAATGGTGGATTTGAACTGCCTACCTTTTGGTTAGCAGCCTGAGCTCTTAACCATTGCACCACCAGGGATCCATATATGTGTGTGTGTGTATATATATATACATACACATATTTATCACATCTCATACACACACACACACGTATATTTAACGTGATGTTTCTAGGACTATAGATATTTGCTATAGCATCTTTTTAAAAAATTATTTTGTTGTTTTTGTAGAGAATATACACAGCAAAACATACACAAACACAACAGTTTCTACCCGTACTATTCAATGACATTGATTCATTCTTGTAGTCAGTTGTTGTGTAGCAGTTCTCACCCTCCTTTTCTGAGTTGTTCCTCCCCCATTAACATAAACTCCCTGCCCCCTTAGGTTCCTATCCAATCCTTTAAGCGGCTGTTGTTGATCTGATCCCACATAGTTTTTAAAAGAGCTTAACGCTCAAGGCAGATATTTTTTACTAGTTAAGCTAAACTATTGTTTGGTTTTTAAGAATACTTGAGGGATATTTTTAGTTTAAGGTTTAAAGATCATCTCAGGGCAATAGTTTCAGAGGTTCATCCAGCCCTCGTGACTCCAGAAGGTCTGGAGTCCGTGAGAATTTGAAATTTTGTCCTGCATTTTCCCCTGCTATAGCATCTTATGGAGCCCTGGGGGTGCAGTAGTTAAGAGGTCAGGCTGCTAAGCAAAAGGTTGACAGTTTGAATCCACCAGCTGCTCCTTGGAAACCCTATGGGGCAGTTCTACTCTGTCCTATAGGGTCCCTATGAGTTGGAACTGACTCAACGGCAAGCGGATTTTTGTATAGCATCTTATAGTTAATTAGTATTTCTTTCCTTTTTTGATAGTTTCAATTAAGAAACTTGGCTGTTTTTTAGTAACTAATAGATGATGTTATTATTATTGTTAAGCGCTGTCGAGTTGATTCTGACTCATAGTGACCCTACCTCCAATATAACAAAACACTGTCCAGTCCTGTGCCATCCTCATAATCATTGCTATGTTTGAGCCTATTGTTGCAGCCACTGTGTCAATCCATCTCATTGAGGGTCTTCCTCTTTTTTCGCTGACTCCTACTTTACCAAGCATGATGTTCTTCTCCAGGGACTGGATAACATCTCCAAAGTGCGTGAGACGAAGTCTCACCATCCTTGCCTCTAAGGAGTGTTCTGGCTGTACTTCTTCCAAGACAGATTTGTTCGTTCTTTTGGCAGTCCATGTATATTCAATATTCTTCACCAACACTATAATTCTAATGCATCAATTCTTCTTTGGTCGTCCTTACTCATTGTCCAGCTTTCGCATGCATATGAGGCGATTGAAAATATGACTTGGGTCAGGTGCACCTCAATTCTCAAAGTGACAAACAGCTTTGCTTCTTAACACTTTAAAGAGGTCTTTGGCAGCAGATTTGCTCAATGCAATACACCGTTTCATTTCTTGACTACTGCTTCCATGGGCGTTGATTGTGGATCCAAGTAAAATGAAATCCGTGACAACATTAATCTTTTCTCCATTTATCACGATGTTGTTTATTGGTCCAGTTGTGAGGATTTTTGTTTTCTTTATGTTGAAATGTAATCCATACTGAAGGCTGTAGTCTTTGGTCTTCATCAGCAAGTGCTTCAAGTCCTCTTCACTTTCAGCAAGCAAGGTTGTGTCATCTGCGTAATGCAGGTTGTTAATGAGTCTTCCTCCAATCCTGATGCTCCATTCTTCTTCATATAGTCCAGCTTGTCAGTTTATTTTCTCAGCATACAGATTGAATAATCAATGTAAAAGGATACAACCCTGATACACATCTTTCCTGATTTTAAACCACGCAGTATCGCCTTGTTCTGTTCAAACCCCTGCCTCTTGGTCTATGTACATTTCAGGAGGTAACATATGATCAAGAACCAATGGTATCGAAGGAAGAAGTCCAAGCTGCACTGAAGACATCGTTGAAAATAAAAGCCTCCAGGAATTGTTGGCATACCAATAGAGATGTTTCAACAAATGGATGCAACACTGAAAGTGCTCACTCGTCTATGCCAAGAAATTTGGAAGATAGCTACCTGGCCAGCTGACTGGAAGAGATCCATATTTGTGCCCATTCCAAAGAAAGGTGATCGAACAGAATGTGAAAATTTTTAACAATGTCATTAATATCACATGCAAGTAAAAATTTGCTGAAAATAGTTCAAAGGCGGTTACAACAATTCATCGACCAGGAACTACCAGAAATTCAAGCCAGATTCAGAAGAGAACATGGAATGAGGGATATCATTGCTGATGTCTGATGGATCTTGGCTTAAAGCAGAGAATACCAGAAAGATATTTACCTATATTTTATTGACTATGCAAAGTCATTTGACTGTGTGGATCATAACAAATTATGGATAACATTGTGATGACTGGGAGTTCCAGAACACTTAATTGTGCTCTTGCAGAACTAATAGATGTACAATATCTGTATAGATTTAACTTTCAGTGAGGGAAGTGAGAGTTAGTCTATGTGACTTTAGGAGAGAAATGCTTTAAGGTAAATTTCCAAAGCAGTGGTTCCCAATGCGGTGGGATTCTCAGCTCTAAGTCAGTGATGGCCATGTGATGAACAATGTGTCTACATAGATTAAAGCAGTGAAAGGACACTTGTTTCGAGAAGATGAACACATTGACCAAGTGTTTTTGGATCACTTTTAGAGGTAGGGACAGGTAGCATTTGTTGAGTGCATGCAGTGTGATATTAGGTCTCTGGGTTTTAAAGTTAGAAGATAATACTGACATACATTCTCTCTTGTGTATTTTAACCATCATTAATACTTGGCAGGGATTTCTTAAACAAAATGGAAAAAAATGAAGTTTGTATTCAGTATTCCCAGACTCTCATTTTCTTCTTCATGATTTTTTCCTTCATCATAGAAATGTATGTTGTTGAGCTTTCTTATCTAATTACTCCCTTCTCACTCCAGCCCCATAGGATCTGACCCTCCTTCTACAGAAAAAGTCCTGAAAGGAAAGTATTTGTAATGCAAAGAGCAGGATCATCTGCCCGCACCGGGTTGCCTGGACCATAAGCTAGCTGGAACCTGAAGAGACCCCATCTTTTCAAAGCAAGAGGGAGAGTACCCAAGCTCAGCTTCTAATGACACTGGTGACTTCCTCACTGCAACCTATTCCCCACCACCAGGGAGAACTATAGTGTCTCAGGGGCTCCACAAGCCCTAGATACTGAGTAGTTAGCATCCTAAATCCAGATTCCTGGCTCCAAACAGCCTCTTTATTCCACCTCATTGTAAGGCCACCGTCTCACACATGCTGCATAAGAAAGGAGATCCAAGAGTGAAAGGTTTTCTTCATCACAGCCAACCCAAGCCAGGTCCAGAAAATGCTCCCCAGAGGATAGTGGGACAGTGGCATCTCTGCTTACTGATCCTGGCCTTGTGAGTTTTCTTTTTTCCCATTGATGTCTATTCCTCAACCCAATACTGTGTGACTTGTGAAATTTGTCCTAACGCGCTCCATGACAGGTGGCAGCCCTGAAGAGAACCACCTGGCTCAACAGCTTTCTTATTTATTCTTCATTCACCCATCATTATGGCACCATAGTATTATGTTTCAAGCATTGATTCTAAGTGTGGAATGAAAGATGTTTTTCACATTTGAAAGATATTTTAGTATCAAGTAACATACGGAAGGACAAGTATTTCAAACATTTTTATTAGGCAAAACTTTTGGGGATTCTAAACTCTAAACACATAAGTAAGTGGTTATTCAATGTATAAGGCCTACCCTGGAAAAGTTTTTATTTGGCCATTACAGAAATGGAATAATAGATATTAGAGAGTAGACTTCCTTAAAGAAAGGGCACTGAGAACTTTAACATATGGAATAAGAAGTTAATAGTGTCTTTCTTCTTTCCTTCCTTCCTTTCTATGACTAGTTATTGAGTAAATATGTATTCATTTATCTATCTATGTACTTATTTATTCATCATGTGTCTCTCTCCTCTGGAATATAAGCTCCATGGGAGCAGTGTTCTGGTTGGACTGGTTAAGCAAGGTGTACTCATTGCCTAGAACAGTGCCTGAAACACAGTGGGTGCTCAATTAAAATCTCTAGAATGAATGAACGAGCATCTACCATGTACCACCAGAGATAAAAAAAATGGACCAGATGTCCACAGTTCCAGTTTTTACAGATTTTACAGTCCATTGGGAAAGAGACGTATCAAAATAATAATTCCAACAAAGCGTGATAGTTTTTACCCAAGGAGAAGTAGATCATGCTATCACATTTTGTTGAGCACTCACAGTGCACGAGACACTGTCTTAGGCACCGAGTACCACTTGGTGAACCGGTGTAGAGGTCAGTGAGGTTCCCCACAGGATCTGACATTTAGACTGAGATATAAAGGATAAGTAAGAGTTGACCAGATGAAATGAAAGGTGTTCCAGGCATGTTTAAAAGCTAGGAGTTTGCACTGGAAATTTCTAGGAAGTGAAAGTTCAGGAGAGCTGGAGGATAGACAGTGAGAGGGAAATGGCAAGAGATAAATTAGGGGCTGATTCACATAAAAGTTGTGACATTATCCTAAAGGTAGTAGGAAAGCCTTGGAGGGTTTTAAGAAAGGGAATGACAGGATCTGATTTGTGTTTTAGAGTTATCACTTTGGCTAGGGTATTCAGAATTATCTGGAAGGAAGGAAGACTGGCAGAGGATGTCTTTTAGGAAGCAGGATTAATTTGGATGAAGATAATGAGAGCTTTAATTAGTAGGGTGGAAGTAGGAGCACAGTGGTTCCCAAACTTTGCTGCACATTAGAGTCACCTGGAAGCTTTAAAAAATCTGCTGCCAAGCCACATTTGAGACAAATTAAATTACAACCTCTGGAGGTGGGACCCAGACATTACTATTTTTTTTCCATATTTTAGCAGATTTATTGAGTTATAATTAAGATATAAAAAATTGCACACATTTGAAGTGTAGAATTTGATGTTTTGACATATATATATATACACCTGTAGTGAAACTGTCACAACAAGAAAAAACAAGCATATCTATCACCCTTAAAAATTTCTTTATGCCCCTTTGTAATCCTCTGTTCCACCTCTCTTCACCTCTGCAAATCTTCACCTCCCGAAACCTTCAAATTCCCAGGCACCACTGATCTGCTCTTTGTCCCTATATATTAGTTTGCATTTTCTAGAATTTTATGTAAATGGAATCGTATAGTATATACGCTTTTTGTCTGGCCCGTTTCAATCACAATAATTATTTTTGAGATCACCCACGTTGTTGTATATATTAATAGTTCATTTCTTTTTACTACTGAGTAGTATTTCACTATATGGTGTATATATGGTATATAGGTATTACTATATAATCTTATCACAGTCTACTGGTGTCAACATTTTCCTAGTTTAAGTGAAGAAGTGAAGTGTGGAAACTTTTTCTCCCTTTACAGCTCTTTATCTTTCCTCATATATAATACAATTTTCTTAAATATTTCCTCTACTTACACTGAGAGCTGCATCTAGTGAGATACCTATTGTCTTATTTTTGTTACTCTGTATATTATGTGGAGCCTGGTGGCACAGTGATTGAGACCTATGGCTGCTAACCAAGACGTTGGTGGTTCGAATCCACTAGCTGCTCCCTGGAAACCCTATGGGGCAGTTCTACTCTTTCCTATAGGGTTGCTATGAGTCAGAATCGACTCCACGACAACAGGTTTGGCTATATATAATATGAAGCCCTGGTGGCACAGTAGTTAAGAGCTTGGCTGCCATCATGGATTGAATTATGTCCTCCAAAAAATGTGTGTATCAATTTGGGTGGGCCATGATTCCCAGTATTGTGTGGTTGTCCTCCATCTTGTGATTGTAATTTTATATTAAAGAGGACTAGAGTGGGTTTGTAACACCCTTACTAAGGTCACATCCCTGATCCAACGTAAAGGGAGTTTGCCTGGGGTGTGGCCTGCACCACCTTTTATCTTACAAGAGATGAAAGGGAATCAGGCAGAGAGCTGGGGACCTCATACCACCAAGAAAGCAGCACCAGAAGCAGAGCATGTCCTTTGGACCCGGGGTCCCTGCTCCTGAGAAGCCCCTCGACCAGGGAAAGATCGAGGACAAGGACCTCGCTCTAGAGCTGACAGAGAAAGAAAGCCTTCCCCTGAAGCTGGTCCCCTGAATTTGGACTTTTAGCCTACTTTACCGTGAGGAAATAAATTTCTCTTTGTTAAGGCCATCCACTTGTGGTATTTCTGTTACAGCAGTACTAGATGACTAAGACAGCTGCTAACCAAAAGGTCAACAGTTCAAATCCACCAGCCGCTCCTCGGAAACCCTATGGGGCAGTCCTACTCTGTCCTGTAGGGTCGCTATGTGTCGGAATCAACTGGACATCAACAGGTTTGGTTTTTTGATTTGTTTTATATATAATGTATCTCCTTGTTACTCTATATGTAGTGTATCTTTTTTCTTGAGCTGATTTTAAGATTTTCTTTATCCATGGTTTTAAATGATTGAATTATGATATGCTTTGGTGTTCCTTGGTGTTCATGTTTCTCATGGGGGCAGGGGATTCATTAGCTTCTTAGAGCTGTTGTTTATCTTTCAGGCAGGAGGTTAAATCAAGTCCTTGTTGCTCCATCTTGGTCAGTAGTAGAAGTCCTGCATCACAGATTTTTAGAGCTTTCCAGGTGATTCCACCGTGCAGCTAAGTTTGAGAACTATGAGGTAATAGAATTGGACAGATGTAAGAAATAACAAGGAAGTAAAAAGGCCAGGCTTTGATCACTCATTAGATGTATGTGGGTGGGGTGGGAGGTGGTTAAAGAGAATGAGGTGACAAATAGGCTTCTTGCTTGAGAAACTGTGAATTGGGAGAGATTTTGAAATACAGAACTCTATAAGAAGCCCTGGTGGCACAGTGGTTAAGTGCTCGGTTGCTAACCGAAAGGTCAGTGGCTCAAACCCACCCAGCGGCCCTGTGGGAGAAAAGACTTGGTGGTCTGCTTCCATAAAGGTCACAGCCTAGGAAACCCTATGGGGCAGTTCTACTCTGCCTTATAGGGTCACTATGAGTCGGAACTGACTCGAAAACACACAACAACAACATAGTAGACATAGGTTTAAAACCCAAAACCAAACCCATTACTGTCGAGTTGATTCCGACTCATAGCAACCCTATAGGACAGAGTAGAATTGCCCCATAGGGTTTCCAAGGAGCAGCTGGTGGATTCAAACTGCTGACCTTTTGATTAGCAGCCAAGCTCTTAACCATTACACTATCAGGGCTCTGATATAGGTTTAGGGGGTGAAAAACATTAAATTTGAGATACTTGTACTGTTTCTAAGCAGACTCATTTTGTAAGCAATTGGTCTAAAAATAGAAGAGAAATATGAGGTGGTGAAGGATCTATATGAATGTAGATGGTAGGAAAATTCATGGAGTGGACAGTATCGTCCAGGAAGAGTGTGCAGAATGATATACCCTTAATGTTTAAGCTGGTATTACTCTTGGGGAATCAGTGATTCGATGACTCAATGCCCAAGTGCGTATTTCAAAACTGAAATAAACAAATTGTAGAATCTATTATTTCTTTTATCCTTATATTTCAACTGTTTATCCATAAAAGAATATTGGCAGAATTTAATTTGAACAATATTTAAATTAAATTAAGTTTAAAAAAATTAGAGATTTATGAGATATTAAATAACTCCAGACTAATTTTTATTTTATTTTCAAGTTAACAAGATCTACCTTCATATTACTCATGGGGAATTATATATAATCTAAAATTTCAAATGTGAGGTCCTGTACTTTTTCTAAGACTATGGTGAATTCTAGTTGGTGCCAAAACAGAAAATAAAAAACAAAAACCCATTGCCATGGAGGTGATTCCAACTCATAGCCACCCTATCGGACAGAGTAGAACTGCCCCATGGGGTTTCCAGGGAGCAGCTAATGGATTCAAACTGCTGGCCTTTTGGTTAGCAGCTGAGCTCTTAACCACTGTGCCACCAGGGCTCCTAGTTGGTGCCATATAAGTTAATTATTTCACCCTCAATATGTTTACAGAAAAATGCACAGTGATGTGGAACTTTAATTTTTTTTATGAGAAAACTACTACACTGGAAGTTACAGCAGTTTCAAGTGTAGACTTGAAGTCACCTGGGAGTAGACATTCTGTATTTTGTCCTTAGCGTTTAGTTATATCTGCTATTCCATAGCAAATAGCCCTGTTGAAGGAATCCAGATGCCATTACTTCAGGCTGCAATGTTGAATTCTCCATTTAGTAATGCAAAAGGCAGTCTCAGCTCTGCAGAGAAATTATTTGGATATTGAGGAATTGTAAAAAAAAAAAAATTATCTCAGGGGTTGTGATTGGTTTGGTTTGTCACTGAGAGTCTGGAGAGGATATAGGAGCAGCCCAGAGAGTGCGCCTGCAGCCTGGATCAGGAAAGGTAGCAGTAGCAGGCTCCCTGTAATGGGAATTTAAGATCAATGGGGTTTGACATTCAATTGTAAGTTTTCTTTTTCCTGTATTGTAACTCCCTTAGAATATCCTTGAGTCTTCAGTCGAGTCAGTTAACCAGGAGTCAGCCATGAGTTTGTGAGGCTTAGGGGACTGAAGGAGGGGCTGGCTGTGCCCAGGTTTTGGGTTGGGAGCCTGGGGACATTTGGAGAAATATCATCAAAATGTTTAGACATGATTCAAGACCAAGTCACAGTTGCATTCTCAAAGGACAGCTGACAGGCAACAACCGTGTTGTCGTTTTGGGGGAGTCCTCAGGGCCAGTTGGGAGAGAAAAAGATTTCAGGCAAAAATCTTACTTGGAATAGTCAAGAAAATGATAATCCCAGAAGGCTACAAAACTTGGAGCACTGAATTTATTTTTCAAAATCCTCTGAAATGTTAATGACTCCACAGCTCATCGTTAATTATCTGGACATACAATTACTCAGTATATCTTTTTTGAAAATCACCTAAGGAGAAAAAAATAAGTTTCTGTAGCTTCTCATGCTTCCTTAACTGTTAGTTGCATGTATTGTCCATGTCGTTGATTATAATATATGGTTTATCCAAGAAGGCCTATTGGCCTTTAGAGCTCTCCATTCTTTGGGAATGTAGCTGCACATTTTTTTGAATTTTTGGATTTTTGATGGTCTTCATTGGCTTTTAACCACTAGTGATTTTCTTCTTGAATTATTGGAAGAGCAAATTTTGAATCTTTCCCGGCCTGCTATAGTAAAAAGAGGACAGGCACCCAAAGCAGAAGAACCTGAATTCAAAGCTAGCCGAGTGGCCTTGGGCAAATTCATTTGACTTGACATTGACTTAATCTTCTGGTCATTCTCATCTTAAACATCTTTCTCAAACTATTCTCTAAAACACCAATCTACTGGCTAAAGGCAGGCAAATTAGAGTTACTTTTCAAAGCTCAGTTGCAATGTATCTGGCAAAAATAAGATAATGGAGAAAAGATTTTGGAATAAGGAGGATGGCAGAAAAAGTCTTTCTGTGGAGATGTAGGAATCATTCCTTTAAAAGAGTCTTTCAGTAAAACAATCCTCAGGTAATAAAATGCAAATGCTCCCTCTAAAGATTTCCTTTAGAAGTCTTTAAGGAAGTTAAAAAAAAATCTTTGTTTAAAAAATAAATATAAGCCTTAATTGAAAACCTGACAGCTCTTCTGCCCTTACTAAAATGTGCCGCCCTCCAAACAGCAGCCATATGAAAGCAAACGGTTCTTTTATGTCAATAGAAGGCTTGGTTTAGCAACAGTATGGCTAAATAATTTCTGTGAAGGCCGCAGTGCCCGTTTTGCAATGTTGGAAATCTTATTTTGGGGGGCTCACTGCATGGTAGTCAGCTCTAAGGATGACATGACATTGTTAATAATGGAGGTATTTAAAATAGGACTCTGGCAAGGCTGACTATTTATTTACAGAGCTGCCTGACTGGTGTGAATCCACACAGACCTATTTCTGGACTTTTGTTTGCAATTCATGGTAATTTACAGAGTAAATGGCTCAGGATTTGCAAAAGGGAACAACAGCCTATGTAGATTCAGGGGGCTAAATGGAAGTTTCCCTCTTTGACACAGGCAAATTGGCATATGATGAATAGCTGATGGCTGAATTTTTATTCTCTTGCATAAAATTCAATTTAATTTTCTTTGGGTTTTAAATCAACTCATTGATAGTGTGTGAAAATGAAGAAAATGGAACTTATTTAGCCTTTGGGGATGTATTTATCCTTCAGTAGATGCTATTTAATAGACAAGACTTAACTCATTTGAAATATTGAATTACTTTCTATGACTATCACATCCACCATTACTATGGTACAGTATGATGGAAAGAATACTGAAGAAAATGTTTGAATATGTGTACGGAATATCCATAAGATATGCTTATTGAGCACCTAGTATGCCTTAGGCATTGTGCTGAGCAATTTGTATACATTATTTCATTTCATCTGCGTTCCAGTTCTGCCTCCATTTACCAGCCATGTGCCCTTAAGCAAGGCATTGAACATCTCTGAATTTTTGTTTCCCCACCTCTACAGCAGGGACTTTAACAAGTGTCTTGCTTTCCTGTTCACTCATTTATTCAGTCAACAAATATTTTAGTGTGCCTATTACATGCCTGTAGTGTTCTAGGGGGGCCCTGGTGGTGCAGTGGTTAAGAGCTTGGCTGCTAACCCAAAGGTGGGCAGTTCAAATCCACCAGCTGCTCCTTGGAAGCCCTTTGGGGCAGTTCTGCTCTGTCCTATAGGGTCGCTATGAGTCGGAATCAACTCGACGGCAATGGGTTTGGTTTAGTGTTCTAGGTGCTGGGGATACAACAGTGAATAAGACACACTGTCCCTGCCCAAACAGAGCCTGTAGTTTAATTTCCTAAACACAGTGTATGTAGGAAGTTAAGTGTGTATTTTTTTCAACCACTTGTTAATTACAAAAAAAAAAAAAAAACCCAAAAAACCTTTTATGGTGTCATATCTAACAATGTTGTTATTAGATCAATTGCGATAATGGATATGAAAAGTTACTTGATAAATGATAAAAGGATATAAACCTACTCTGAGTACTTGGTACATGATAAAATGATATAAACCTACTCTGAAGGACATTGAAAAATGGCCTTAATAGTAAGTCAACAAATACTTTTTGGAGAATAAATACTTTTAGGCTAATGTTTTAGATTGAGCTTTGAAAGAATATATTTATGATTTAATTTACTTGCATTGAAAACTACTTCTGGGATAATTGAAATATGTCTAATACTCATCAAAGATTGCTGTTCAGTAAGAATATAATATGGGCCCAATGTTAACAGAGTAGTCCTCCTTTATAAAACAGATTGGACCTGCTTGCCATTCTAGTTAAAGATACTAAATGAAGAGGCTTACGTGTATCAGGCTAAAAGCATTTTTATTCAGTGAGAGCTAATAATGGTGAATGTCAAACTCATATGTGTTGAAAAGGAGCTTCTTTTTTTGTAGCCATCACCACTTTTTATTTCCAAAAACATTTTTATCACCCCAAACAGAAATTCTGTCCCCATTTAAGCAGTAACTTCCTATTCTCTCTTTCCTCCCAGCCCCTGGTAACTCACTAATCTACTTTCTCTCCCTATGCATCTGCCTACTCTAGGTATTGAAAAGGAACTTTTGATTTGAAAGATGTACTGCCAAAGACATAAATTCATTCATTCATTCAATAAGAAACCTCCTCAATCCAAAATTATTTCAAAA
The DNA here is from genome assembly GCF_000243295.1 of Trichechus manatus latirostris. Classification (NCBI taxonomy): domain Eukaryota; kingdom Metazoa; phylum Chordata; class Mammalia; order Sirenia; family Trichechidae; genus Trichechus; species Trichechus manatus. The sequence continues at coordinate 4,845,504 of NW_004444036.1, forward strand.
TCGAAGGACTGACCTCCTTAAATCCTCCATGCCTAATTTCAGGGAAAAGAAGGGCACAGAAGCTGGAGGCAGTTAGAAGACATGGCAAAATGAGACCATCTTTTTAGTTGATGTTTTAATAGAAACTAGATTTTTGGTTTTCCTTTGTTTTGGTCTTTATTTTGTTTTGATTTTCTTAATTGTCACTGATAAAGCTGTTTTTCATTGCTTGAGTTTTAATAGTTTGCCCTCCTGATTTTTAGCCTTGACACACAATACTAGTACTGGGAGAACATGAGTAACCAGGGCAGTGCTCTCCAAGCTGCACATTTTTGGCAAATAATTCCCTTCCATTTGTTGAATTCTCCTTAGGATAACCCTGACTAACTCTGACATGAAATAGCTATAAGTTAAAGCAAGGGATGGCAAACCACTGCTCATGGGACAAATCTGGCCCACTCTCTGTCTTTGTAAATAAAGTCCATTGGAACATGGTCATGCCCATTCATTTACATATCACCTATGGCTCGTTTCACGATCTGAAAGTGGAGCTGAGTAGTTACAACTAAGACTTTATGGCCTAAAAAGCCAAAAATATATACTGTATGACTCTTTGCAGAAAAAGTTTGCGAACACCTAAGTTAAGGAGTTGAAAACCGGTTGCTATCAAGTCAGTTCCAACTCATGGCCACCCCATGTGTGTCAGAGTAGAACTGTGTCCCATAGGGTTTTCAATGGCTGATTTTTCAGAAGTAGATCACCAGGCCTTTCTTCTGAGTCAACTCCAGGTGGATTCAAACCACCAACCTTTTGGCTAGCAGCCGAGGACTTAACCATTTGTACCACCCAGGAACTCCAAGTTAAGAAGTTAACTAACTTTAAATATATATGATTATGTTACAGAGATATACGACTTACAGCACTTCTATGACCATGGTAGTTAATTATATCTTTAAATTCTTATATGAAGCTATTTGTGAAGATTTAAAAAGGAATCTAATTGGGCATTTTTCCTCCAAAGGCAGAATTTTATCAAGCCTTCCCTCCCCCAACTTTTCCCACCATCCCTAAAGCAGCAGGGAGTGCTGGTTATTTAAACATCTTAATTATAGTACTAAAGAAAGAAGGCACAATCATTTCTCCCCCAATTGTTCAGCAAAATCATTGCCTTTTCAACAAGGATACTAAAGTGTTAGCTACAGAGTGTGATATAAAATAGCTGGTGCATGATATCATCAAATTAAATTATATAGTTCATAATTTTAGCATAACTCACCCTAAAGTTTGATATGGAGACTATGCCTTAAATTAGAAAACCCAAAATCTTATAATGGAAAGGATCAGTCTCATTAAAAGAATGTGATTATAAAATTTCCACAACAATCACAAACTATTCTGGGTGAAAAATATAGTTCTATTCAGTGCTTTCTAAAGGAGAAATGTCAGATCTTTCTGTTCAGAATATAGCTACTCCACAGATATTAATTTAATATGGCAAAAGCAGAAGTTACAAAAAAATGAATGAATGAATCACAGCACCCCTTAGTTTAGGTAATTCGCAAAGCGTGCGTCATTCGTTTGCAGTGTCATGAAGACTCTCCCTGTTCTGAAATATTTCCTGATGTACCTGTGAACACTAGTGTGGATACACAGAGAGTACGCATTGTCCTGGACAATGTGAGAAATCCCCTTGACTTTGATCAACCATGTTCACTTAGTTATACGCCTACATCAATTATTTTTTTAATTTCCTTCACCTACTCCTTTGCCTTCTCTCTCTCCTAAAGGCAGGCATTCTCCAAAGTGATTTCTCAGCATTTCCTCATTTTTTTAACTTTTAATTTTGATATAACTTACATAAATTACATAAATGTTTAATAACTTATAACACATTTTAAAATAATTTACAGAAATGTTACAAGAATAGTACAAGGAACTCCCATATACCCTTTACCCAGATTCATCAACTGTTTACAGTTTGCTCCGTTTGCTTTATCTTTCTCTCTATACATACCTATATGTAGGGGTACATGAGTGTGTGTGTGTACGTATTATTTTCTGAACCATTTAAGAGTAAGTTGGAGACATTGTATCCCTTCATCCCTACATACTTCAGTATGTATCTTGTAAGAATAAAGACCTTCTCTTACATAACCACACTATGGTTATCAAAATCAAGACAGTCAACATTAATATGATAATATTACCTAATCCACAGTCCATATTAAAATTTAATCAATTGTCCCAATAATATTCTTCATTGTTACTTTTTCCAGTAAAGGATCCAATCTAGGATCACTACTTACATTTAGCCATCATGTCTCTTTAATCGTCTTTATTCTGAAATAGTTCTTTGGTCTTACTTTGTTTCTTAACCTGGACATTTTTAAAGAATATAGGCTGCTTATTTTGTAGAATGTCCCTCAGTTTGGATTTGTCTGATGTTTCCTCAGCAGCCATTGTTTTATTACTTCCCAAACAACCTACCTTCAGGATCTCCTCTAATTCCTTAGCTTTAACCATCTTCCCACCTATATCACCAGCTCTCTTGTCTTTCCGTCTCTTAAAGCTATACTGTGACTTTGATTTCTGGCAATGCAGTCAAGTAGCTATCTTGAAAATAAGAAAGAAAAAAAACTCTTCAATATCAAACACTATATGCAGAGAAAACAGCTTAGCTGAGTCCTCAAGAAAGTAAGGAAAGCCCCAAGGGTCAAAAATAAAGTGAGACTGGTGAAGGGTGAGACAGTACACAGTACTGCGGAAGCCAGCACAACTCGTACAAGGAAAGGTCATGGAAGATCCATAGACACATCTAAACTCCCTGAGGGACTGAATTCCTGGGCAGAGGTTCTGTGGGGACCGTGGTCTTCGGGAACATCTAGCTCAATTGGCATAACACAGTTTATAAAGACAATGTTCTGCATTCTACCTTGGTGAGTAGCGTCTGGGGTCTTAAAAGCCTGTGAGCAGCCATCTAGGATACTCCACTGGTCTCACCACTTTGGGAGCAAGGGAGAATGAAGAGAACAGGATAAAAATGAAAACATTAGTCCAAAGGACTAATGGACCACAGCTACCACGGCCTCCACCACACTGAGTCCAGTACAGCTAGATGGTGCCCAGCTACCACCACTGACTACTCTGAGCAGGATCACAACAGAGAGTCCTGGACAGAGCTGGAGAAGGATGTAGAACAAAATTCTAACACACACAAAAAAACCAGACTTACTTGCCTGACAGAGATTGGAGAAACCCAGAGTGTATGGCCTCCGGACACCCTTTTAGCTCAGTAATGAAGTCACTCCCGAGGTTCACCGTTCAGTCGAAGATCAGACAGCCCCATAAAACAAAACGAGACTAATGCGGCACAACAGTCCAGGGAAGGACTAGAAGGCAGGAGAGGACAGGAAAGCTGGTGATAGGGAATCCAAGGTTGAGAAGGGACACTGTTGACATGTCGTGGGGTTGTTAACCATTGTCATAGGGCAATATGTGTACTAAATGTTTAATGAGAAACTATTTGTTCTGTAAACCTTCATCTGAAGTACAAAAAATATTATCTGTTTGAGATCAAACTGACAGCAGCGACTCAAAAGGTTTGGTTGGACACTTAGGGGAGAATGAGTTGAAGATAATGGTGATGGAATAATTTGGAAATGGATAGTGAGAATAGCAGCACAACAGGAAGAATGTGATCAGTGTCACTAAATTGTACATGTAGAAATTTTTGAAATGGTGTATCTTTGGCTATGTATATTTTCACCAAAAAGAAAAAAGGTCCTCCAAGGTCAAGAAGGGAGAGTGCTGAAATGTCATGGGGTTGTTAACCAATGTCATAAAACGATATGTGTACTGACTGTTTAATGAGAAACTGTTCTGTAAACCTTCATCTAAAGTGCAATAAAAAAAATAAAGAGAGAGCTGGAAACTGGCATGGGAAACTGATGTGGAAGCTGAAACTCTGGCCACCTGAGGGGTGAGATTTGGGATTTGAACTAATAGTCCTCAATAATTCCTCAAAAACGTACATATTCAAAGAAAGGGTAAAATATTTTTTAAAAATCAGCAAAAAAAGATGACATAGAAATTTGTCTTTCTTGGCATGGGCTCTGGATATAAACACAAAACAAATTGAAAAAAAAAAAACCACTCTCCTGAGAATTCGAAGCCATAGGCTTGCTTCTTACAGATATGGGGTTCAAATTTATACAACATCCTTATATTAGAAAGCCTCAAGTCAACTAAGAAATTAAAGTGGTCCTCAGTTTGCCTGGCCGAAGTAAATCCAAACTCTTTCAGAAAGGTCATACTCCAATCCTCACAGGATTCCTTCAGATAAATACCAACAAGTATGAGCCCCCAATCTCAGGTTAGAAAGCATATGGAGAAGAAGTTTACCATGAGCAAGAATAGCAGAATTAGACCCTCCAAAAATTCAGATGATAGAATTATTACCTATGTACCACAAAATAGAACATTTCAAGTGATTAAAAAATAATAAAATAGAATAATATGACCCAGTATAAGATATTTCCAGGTAGATTAAAAAAAAATCTAAATAGAACTTCTAGGAATAAAAATATAGTCACTGAAATAGATAAAACTCAGTGGAAGATTTAAACAGCAAAACAGATTCAGCTGAAGAGAGATATGAAAAATTTTTCAGTTTCAGCGCAGAGACATACACATAGCAAATACAAAAGAAGTTAAGATTTGCAGATGATATGATCTTATACACAGAAAATCCCAAAGAATCTACAAGAAAACCACTGGAACTAATAGAGGATTTCAGCAAAGTATCAGGATACAAGATAAACATACAAAAATCAGTTGGATTCCTCTACACCAACAAAGAGAACTTCCAAGAGGAAATCACCAAATCAATACCACTTACAATAGCCCCCAAGAAGATAAAATACTTAGGAATAAATCTAACCAGAGACGTAAAAGACCTATACAATGAAAACTACAAGACGCTATCGCAACCAACCAAAAGAGACCTGCATAAGTGGAAAAACATACCTTGCTCATGGATAGGAAGACTTGACATTGTGAAAATGTCAATTCTACCCAAAGTGATCTACAGATGCAATGCAATCCCGATCCAAATTCCACCAGCATTTTTTAATGAGATGGAGAAACAAATCACCAACTTCATATGGAAAGGGAAGAGGACTTGAATAAGTAAAGCATTACTCAAGAAGAAGAACAAAGTGGGAGGCCTCACGCTACCTCATCTTGGATCCTATTATACCGCCACGGTAGTCAAAACAGCCTGGTTACTGGTACAACAACAGATACATAGACCAATGGAACA
>NW_004444036.1:4852245-4853413 GCF_000243295.1 Trichechus manatus latirostris
GTAGCGTCTGGGGTCTTAAAAGCTAACAAGTGGCCATCTAAGATGCATCAATTGGTCCCAACCACCTGGAGTAAAGGAGAATGAAGAACACCAAAGACACGAGGAAAGTAGTAGCCCAAGAGACAAAAAGGGCCACATAAACCAAAGACTTCATCAGCCTGAGACCAAAAGAACTAGATGGTGCCCGGCTATCCAATCCCCAGCTGAAGGGTGAACCTCAGGAGTGACTTCAGTACTGAGTTAAAAGGGTATCAGGTGGCCATACTCTTGGGGTTTCTCTAGTCTCTGTCAGACCAGTAAGTCTGGTCTTTTTTTGTGGGTCAGAATTTTTGTTCTACATTTTTCTCCAGCTCTGTCCGGGACCCTCTGTTATGATCCCTGTCAGAGCAGTCAGTTGTGGTAGCCGGGCACCATCTAGCTGTACTGGACTCAGTCTGGTGGAGGCTGTGGTAGTTGAGGTCCATTATTCCTTTGGACTAATCTTTCACTTGTATCTTATTTTCTTCATTCTCCTTTGCTCCTGAAGGGGTGAGACCGGTACAGTATCTTAGATGGCTGCTCACAGGCATTTAAGAACCCAGACGCTGCTCACCAAGGTAGAACGTAGAACATTGTCTTTATAAACTGTTATGCCAATTGAGCTAGATGTTCCCTGAGACCATGGTCCCCACAGCCGTCTGCCCAGCAATTCCGTCCCTCAGGGAGTTTGGATGTGTCTATGGAGCTTCCATGACCTTGCCTTGTACCAATTGTGCTGGCTTCCCCAGTATTGTGTACTGTCTTACCCTTCACCAAAGTTACCACTTCTCTATTGTCTATTTATTATTTCCGCACTCCACCCCTCCCATCCCTCATAACCATCAAAGATTGTTTCTTTTTGTGTGTAAACTTTTTCATGAGTTTTTACAGTAGGGGTCTCATATAGTATTTGTCCTTTTGTGATAGACTTATTTCACTCAGCATAATGCCCTCCAGATTCATCTATGTTGTGAGATGCTTCGCAGATTAATCACTGTTCTTTATCGTTGCATAATACTCCATAGTGTGTATGTACCATAGTTTGTTTATCCATTCATCTGTTGATGGACATCTAGGTTGTTTCCATCTTTTTGCTATTGTGAACAATGCTGCAATGAACATGGGTGTGCATATGTCTATTCATGTGACG
>NW_004444036.1:4862084-4888751 GCF_000243295.1 Trichechus manatus latirostris
AGAGATTTGAATTCCCTATCAGGTAGTTCTAGTGCCTCTTCTGCCACTGGAAGTTCATCTGGTGTTTTATTTTGGACACCTACTGGAACCATCCTGTCCTGTTTTTGTAAATATTTTGATATTGTCTGCTGTCTTCGGGGCATTCAGTAGTTATTTTTCTCATTTATTGATTGTAGATTTGTTTGTTTCATCTTTTTTTAAAAAAATTGACTATGTCTGAGCAGGCGGACTGTGTGTTCTTTGTTGTTTGCTCATCTGTGAGCACAATACTTTTCACCTCCTTCTCCAGTTGGCAGGGTCAGTCACTCAGATATGATACAGCAGGACAGGTCTAGCTGAAGAGGAGTTATTGGGATGGGTTGTTTGTGGCACTGAGTATAGCCACCAGAGTGGGTTGGTAATCAGTGCAGGGCAGGTTCCAGTAGGCCGTGCCTGTGCTGCTTGGTGGTGTGATGTCAAGCGCATGGTGCAGGTTGGCAGGATGCAGCGGGGAGATTGTTATGTGTGGAGCTAAGATGGATATGGGAGGGAGGAGAGAGGAACAGGAGCCAAAAACATACAAACAAACAAAAAAGAATGCTAGGGGAGCTTGACGTTGGAGTGGAGAGATGAGAGAGTATGAAATGGAGGAAAACGGAAAGGGGAAGAGGCAGAAAAGAAAAGAATGAATAAATAAAAATCGGAAAGTTTAAAGAACCACAAAGTTCCCAGGGATCCCACAGGTGCAGCTATGAGGTCTGGGGAAGTCACTCTCAGGTGCTGCAGTACAGCCTGGCTAGAAGGCATAGAGGTATACAACGCCAGGTATTCAGGGAACAGAAAGAGAAGGAAGATATAGAGAGACGAGAAACTGAGCAATGAAGAAAGACAAGAAGGAAAAAAGAGGGAAAAGAAAACAAAACAAATTAAAACAAACAAACAGGGAAGACCCCCCAAAAAACAGAAAAAAAAAACCCAACCAAAAAAAATGCTCTCAGGGACCCCTCTACACATCTGTGCAAGCTGAGGGGGACGTCTCCTTGCCACGCAGCACTGCCTGGCCAGAAAGGGCTCCCAACTCAAGTAAAGGAAAAGAAAACAATTCAAAATAAACAAATGAACAAAAGCCCCGGGATCCTACCAGCGCGGCAGCCCAGACCAGGCAGCAGTTCCACACTCGAACGGATCTCCACAGCCCCTCAGGAAGAAGCAAAGATGGCGCATGGAGCCACGTATTTGAGCCAAAGGAGGGGGAGGTGGCGAGAGGTAAGGAAGAAATCAAAAGAAGCAGAAAAAAAAACAACCCTAGCAGCCAACAAATGGCACTCAGAGAGCCAGCTAGTGTGGGCTGGTGTTTCTCGGAGAAGAGACTGTGTCCTCGGGAAGCAGAGGGGGCCAAGTGTGGGTTAAGAAGGGTAGGGAGTGGGAAAGCGTATATCACAAATGACCGGAGCTCTGCAGCCCCTCAGGAAGAAATAAAGCTGGAGTATGGAGCCAGATATTTGAGCGAAAGGAGGGGGAGGTGGTGACAGGTAAGGAAGAAATCAAAAGAAGTGGAAAAAAGCAACACCAGCAGCCAACAAATGGCACTCAGAGAGCCGTCCCATTCAGGTGTGTGGAATCCAAGCAGCCAGTGTTTCCCCGTCAAGAGATTGTGGCCGCTGGAAGCAGAGGAGGCCGATTTCGGGTAAAGAAGGGTGGGGGTGGGAAAGTGTATTTTGCAAATTACCGCTGGATGCTTTGTGAGGCTGCTTTCTCGTACCCTGTTTGCTGGTCTCCGATAGGAGTCCAAGATGGCGGATCCGCACTGTGTTAGCTGGTAGGGGACCTCTGCATGAATCTCTCCTTGCTCTCCATTCTCTGTCAGTTTTCTCACTCCGTTTGGTGCTTGGCTGAGTTCTTTATCTCTTCATTTGATGTTTTAGAGTTTCAGGATTGTTGTATTCTCTGTTCGGCTTAGTTTTTCAGATCTTTGCTGTGGAGGGACAGCGTGGTGCTTCTGCCTAGAGCACCATTTTGCCGGAACTCTCCCTTCTTTTTTGATGTGTGCATCTATTGCTATAAATTGTCCTCTGAAGACTGCCTTTGCTGTATCCCAAAGGTTTTGGTATGATGTGTTTTCATTCTCGTTTGATTCTAGGAATTTTTTTATTTCATCTCTGATCTCTTCTATTACCCAGTGGTTTGTAAGCAGGGTGTTATTCAGTTTCCATGTAATTGATTTTTATTCCTTGTTCTTCCTGTTGTTAATTTCTACCTTGATGGCCTTGTGGTCAGAGAAGATAGTTTGTATTATCTCAGTGTTTTGGATTTTGTTGAGGGTTGCTCTGTGGCTTAAGATGTGGTCTCTTCTAGAGAACATTCCATGTGTGTTGGAAAAGAATGTGTACTTTGCAGCTGTTCAGTGGAGTGTTCTACATATGTCTATGAGGTCAAATTGGCTGATTGTGCCGTTGAGGTCTTCTGTATCTGTGTTCAGTTTCTTTGTAGATGTTCTGTCCTTTACCGAGCGTGGTGTGTTGAAGTCTCCTACTGTTACTGTGGAACTGCCAGTTTCTCTTTTCAGTGCTGTTAGAGTTTGTTTTATGTATTTTGGAGCCCTGTCATTAGGTGCATAGATGTTTATTATGGTCATGTCTTCATGCTGCATCATCCTTTTAATCATGATATAGTGCCCTTCTTTGTCTTTTATGATGGATTTTGTTTTAAAGTCAGTTTTACCTGAGATTAGTATTGCCATTTCTGCCCTTTTTTGGTAGCTGTTTGCTTGATATATTCTTTTCCATCCTTTGATTTTTAATAAATTTTCATCTTTGTTTCTAAGGTGTGTCTCTTGTAGACAGCATATTGATGGATCCTTTTTTTATCCATTCTGATAACAAATTTTTTTAAATTAAAATTTAATGGTAAAAAAATTACTAACTGAGGATTAAAAAACAAAACAGAACTAAAATACTGGGAAAAATAATATCTAAGAAGAGAGAGGTGGATGGAGTTAAAATGTTTTAAGGTCATTGTATCATTCTTCAGAAAGAGATATTAAGTTTAGGCTTTGTTTATGTGCATGTTAAAATTTTAAGAGATGGCGATAAAATGTATAAGTGCTAATCAGTAGAGGAGGAAAACTAAATTTAAAAAATACATGTATATAATACTGGTTTATATAGGTATTGATATAAATTAGATACAGATACAGGCAGTCCTCAGATTTCAAATGAGTTAATCTAATGTCAGTTAGTCAAATGTTTGTTTTAAGACAAACAATTGACTAACTGACATTAGATACAGACAATACCTGTTTCGCCTTAGTGTACCTTTCTATGCATTAAAAACTCTTCCAGATACACTAAAACATCTTTAACATAATAATTAATAATAATACTAGTAATGTTTTGATGCCCGTCACAAAGTAGCGCCAGTTTGTTATTACAAACTATTGTATGTACCTTGAATTTTTAATATAATAGGCTTTACAGGGTTTGGTTCGTACAGGTTGTATGTAAGCTGGACATTCGTAACCCAGTGACTGCCTGTATAGGTAAACATTGTTATCATAAAATCAGGGATTCTACTACAATATCCAATTTTGTAATCATAATCAAATTTTTTATTGACCAGTTGATTCTAAATTTTCTTTTTCAGCTGGGACAAGGGAAAAATGAGTGCATTATTGCCATCATTTTTGATAACGATAATAATAACTAGTTGTGATGTTCTAAATTTGCCTCAAAGGAAGAATAGGAGACTTTCCAGGGTTTCATCTTCTATGCCATATGCAACATTCCTCAAACTGAAAGTTAAGTTTGTGTAATACGAATAATTGTACAAATTCCCCTGAATTAAGTCACAGGCTCAACCTAGACCCTGCTGGGGTTTGATTACATTTAGATAAAAAATAGACATCAGATGAACCATGCCCTATATCTGCCACCTCCTCTTGAAGAAAATCAAAGATTTTTATTTTTGTTGTTATATCATTGGAAACCCCGGTGGCATAGTGGTTAAGAGTTACAGCTGCTAATCAAAAGGTAGGCAGTTCAAATCCACCAGGCGTTCCTTGGAAACCCTATGGGGCAGTTCTTCTCTGTCCTGTAGGGTTGTTATGAATCAGAACCGACTCGACAGCAACGAGTTTGGTTTGGTTTTTGGTTATATCATTAGATGTTATTGTACAACAAAATCCTATTGACTGGTGGAGTTATTTCCAGGACAATTCATTAAATCATTTATTTTAGTTCTAAGTCCAATTTCAGAATCATGAAGAAAAGCATTGGAAGCAGGTGTTCTATGTATTTTTAAGATAAAATCCATCAAAACCAGTATTTTATGATTTAAGACCTACTGGTAAGATAGAAAGTTACTTGGGAACTTTTTTTTTTTTCCTTTTTTTTTTTTTTTTTTTAGTGGCTTAAACACTGGAAACAGATGCTGAAGAGGTAGGCTGTAGGAGTACAAAACAAAAATGTGACTGCATATTTATTATATGCCCTGGGTAATGTGAATGCAAAATAATCTCATCATTTTTTATTTGAAAACTGCCTAAAATATTAAACCAAATTCAACAAATTAGCAGAGGGGGAACAGGTTGTATTCTGTGGTATTGTTCTCTTTTTCATTAAGATTCTGACTACATGTCACTCTCTGTGCTTTTTATACCTGGTATGGGGCTTATCACATAGTAACCATTTGCCCAGTTCTACTTAGAACTCTGGTTCACAGCCCTGGCTGCACATTAGAATTCCCTGGGGAACCTTTAGAAAGTACTGATACCTGGGTCCCACTCCCACAGATTCAATGTCATTGTTCCGGGGAGCAGCCTGGGCATTGGGGTTCTTTAAAACTCCCCAGGTGATCCTAATATGTAGCAAGGTCTGAGAACCTCTGATTTGGAGGGTCCAGCTTAGTTAGGCTTCTCATGGCTTTCAAACCCCTGAGTTTCTAAGGAGTTTCTAAAGTTAAAGAAGATAATATCTCCGGCTAACAACAACAACAAAAGACAAAATCGTGTTGACTGAAGGGGCCCCTTTTTTCTTCCCTTAAAGTTAGTGAAGCCTGTAACTCTTCCCTCTCTGAACCTCATCTTGTTTCCCACCCACTCTGTGTTCCCAACCATTTAAAAATTTGCTGTAATCCCAGGCAACACAGAGTGGACACCCAGCCCCACTTCCCTCACTCTGACTCATCCTAAAAACTGGTTGTTGAGTGGGGCTGTGGTTTTTGTTTCAGACTTCACGCAGGGGCATCCACAACCCTGCACAACAATGCCTGTTCTCGATAAACTCCCCCTCGGTCCCCGCCCAACCTCCTACTCTCTATTTAAAACCAAGCCAGAAGAAAAACAAGGCATTTGTCCCCATGAGTTTGCAAACCTGTCATGCTTTTCCAACATATGCAGGGCTAGTATTCAACAACCTGGGATCCATGAAATTAGTTCCCAAGGCATCCATCCAGTGTGCTTGTAGCCCTCTGAGAACATTTGGAATTTTCAGCCTCTGTAGTACATATACTAAAGATGGGATGGGGCTTTCACAGTGCTTATAAAAAAGACATACGGGAGTCTCCAATCTCTAGGCAGCAGACAGAGGCCCTTTTTAGGGATATTTGCTGGATATTTGCTCAATTTGGCCATGTTTTGGACAGGTCTGTTTATTTACTGGTTAAACACAGAGGGAAGGAGCATGATAGGGGTTTGAGGTAGGGTGCTAGAGCTAGACCTGTCTAGTGTACTGTGGTGAGAAATACAGAAGCAAGTACACAGGCATGAGCAATGTAATGAAACAAGATGTGTTCCATTCTTGAGCCTCAAGAGGCCCTGCATGCTTCCTCTTGCTCTCTTGAAACACTGCTGTCACCATGTAAGCATGCTCAGCCTGGCCTTCTGGAGAATGAGAGGGATGTGACCCAGTTGCCCTCAACATCTAAGAGGACAGACAGCCAACTTCCCAAAGCATAACCACTTAGCTGACTGCAAGTAGACTGCAGACATGTAAGAGAACCCAGCCAAGATCAGAACTGCCCAGCTGAGCCTAGCCTCTGTTGCCAACCCAAACTTGGAGATAAATGAAACGTTGTTGTTTTAAGCCATTGGGGTGGTTTGTTATGTAGCAAAAGCTAACTGATACAGTGCCTGGCCCAATGATGATACCAAACCAAACCCAAACCTATTGCCATCGAGTTGATTCTGATTCACAGTGACCCTAAAGGACAGAGTAGAACTGCCCCATAAGGTTTCCAAGGAGTGTCTGGTGGATTTGAACTGCTGACCTTTTGGTTAGCAGCCATCGCTCTTAACCACTACACCACCAGGGTTTCCAAATAAATGGATAGGTGTATGATAAAGCAAATATAGCAAACTGTTCATTGTAGCTGCTGTTATTATTAATAATGTTAACTGAATTGGGAGAATTAGAGCCAAATGAGACTCACAGATGTGTATTGTTTGGTCTAAATAGTGGTGCCTGTACAGTGTTTGCAAATTTTTTAATTGATAACAATATTTTAAAATTGGGAGACTTCACATAAAATAAGCTAACCCAGGTCTCCTTCCCTAGGCAATAATTGCCAGATCTGAGTAATTCCTGTCCCTTGAAATGGGGCAAGTGCTCCTTGGAGGCCCCAGTTTCCAAAATCCTCTGTGGTTTTTAAAATGCAATTATTCAGTCAACAAGTATTGATTCACTTCATAATATATGCCAGGCATTGCTCTAGGGTCTGAGGATACAGTGACAAGCAATAGAAACAGGGCTCCTACTTTCCCATGGAATTTTCCTTCTACTGTGTGACAGCTCTGGGCTGGGAGGTAGCACAGAGGCTGGGAGAAAGACTATATCCCAGTACAAATTTTCTGTTTTGTTACTGGAAGCCAAAATAAATTGATCATTATTTCTAAAAGCAGACCAGCACAGAGAAGAAAGAATAACAAACCATTTGAGCCATCGATGGCTTGCTGACAGGGTATGTGGCCACATCTAGGCTTAGAGCAGAATTTCTCAGCTGGGGCTATTGACATTTCTGACTGGATAATTCTTTGCTGTTGGGGTCCATCTTGTGCATTGTAGGATATTTATCAGCATCTCTGGCCTCTACCCACTAGATGCCAGTAGCATCTCCTAGTTGTGACAACAAAAAATGTTTCCAGACATTGCCAAATGTCTTCTAGGGGGCAAAATTGCCCCTGGTTGAGAACCAATGACATAGAGTGAAAGAGTAATAAATATGATTGGCAAAAGCTAGAGGAGTAAGGATTTGTGTTTACCATCTGCACTGGTTAGGATAAAGTTAGTTGCTGTAACAAATAAACCCTCAAATCTTAACATAGATTTCCAAGGAACAGCTGGTGGATTTGAAGTGCCAACCTTTTGGTTAGCAGCCAAGCTCTTAACCACTGTACCACCAGGACTCCTTTAACATCATGGAAATTATTTCTTGTTCAGGTAACAGTCCAGTGTTACATGGAAGCGTCTACATGGCTTCTATCGTTGCCATGTTCATTTGCATCAGGCCAGCAAGTGGAAAAGAACATGGAGGATCACACTTTGGGGTTTTTTATGGAAAATTCAAGAAGTTGTGTATACCAATTCTGCTTAGACTCCATCGGCTAAAACTCAGTCACTTGGTCACAACTGACTGCAAGGGAGGCTGGGAAAAGTTAGTTCATTGTGTGCCCAGGAAAAAGAGGAAAGAGTTTTGGTGAATAGCTGTCCATTCTCTGCCACATCATTCTTACACTAAACTGTATTGGTCACCGCAGAGAACAGTTCTATAGAAATTATAAAGAGAAATCAATAAACCTTGAGGCTTTCATTGCATTCTTCATTTTAAGGGGATTTACTGACCTTCTTACCAACACGTCACTGTTAATGGAGGTTGTTGTTACAAGTCAGACAAGAACAATTTAAAGACCAAGATCAAAAATACACACACACACACGTCAAAAGCAACAGAGTTAGAGAAGCCCTTGATAAGGCATAGAAGCTTACAGATGGCGGGGAGGAGGGCAAAAGAATATTGTTGTTGTCCCAGAGAATAACAGTTGGACTTTCATCCACTACTCTTGGAAAAGAGGCCTATGCAATGGTCTGCATGAGTCCATATTTACATTAGGACATTTCCATACACAAGGAAAACAGCTTCTTTGTCTAAATCTCATTGAGAAAAATGACTGTCAGGTGAGTCAACTAAAATGATAACAGCTTTCACTGCACCTTTTGTCCCCTTCCCTGTGCCTTATGGGTGTAGGGAACACAGAAACATTTCTGTGACACCCAGAGCCTTCTAAGAAAAAAAAAAAAAAAAAGCAAACCCATTGCCCTTGAGTTGATTCCAACTCACAGTGACCCTGTAGGACAGAGTAGAACTGCCCCATAGGGTTTCCAAGAAGTGCCCGGTGTATTCAAACTGTTGACCTTTTGGTTAGCAGCTGTAGCTCCTAATCACTACACCACCAGAGTTTCTAGGACCTTCTAGTGCTGTGCAAAAAACTGTATGAAACAGAATGTAAAATGTGAAACGTGAGTACTTGTTCTTTTGCTGTGCTTGATATGGAATCTTTCCCATTTTTATAGCATCTTGTTCTAATTATTGTTATTTATATTAGGTACAGAAATGATTTGTTCACATGGTGTTTCTCTTCCTCTCCTCATCTTGGGTGGTGGAGGGTAGGGGCAATAACGAATATGCTTACTCATTTTAGAATCCCTTTAATTTTGTAATTCACTACCTCCACCAATTGGAGCTAGATTTTTAACAGCTACTGTGAAATCATTTTAGTATCCACAAACTGAGGCTCAGTGCTTCAAAAAAAAAATATTACCTTCTCAAAAATCCCCTTTTCCTGGTTGAGTTGAAGATATATACTTCATGTTGTTTTAATGTCGCTGTGCAATCATCCCTTCTAATTTTGTCACATAGTGTGCTCCACAGGAAGCCCCTGTTGCAGGAGATTTATGGGACTCCTGGCAAGGGATTCAATCAGAAATTGGGGAATGTAAATGAGCAGTGGGATTGGTGCTTGCTACCTTTACTTGTTTATTAGAATTTTCTTGAACAATCTCATACCTCAACTTTCCATATTAAACAAGAAAAAACAGAATCTGAGGTTTCCTGGATTTTATTATTGAGAAAAATTTGTATTGCACTAAACTCTCTTCTTTGAAATAAGCCCATTCTACTCCCAAAATAGTTTTATGGATAGATGCCCAGCATTGCACGTTAGAAGAGGTTTTGTTTCTAGTTTATCACAGGGGCTTCTTCTCTCTGCTTTACTCACCTCTGAAAGTGCAGATGATGGTTTTTTCATGGATTTCCCCTTGAAACGATGAGGTAAAGACTGTATTTTGCAGTTGAAGAAAATAAAAAACTCTAGTGGGATGCGGCTTTGTGTTATTGACCAGTCTCCAAATACAGACCTTTATATAAGGCTCATGTATTTTATTTTAAATTCCAACAAGTCCAGACCATTGTTCAGACCTTGTGTAGACTGTATATATACTTTGGACTCAAAGACATTTTGTCCAAATAAATAAGCTCCTGAGAGAGTAATAACCAGTTGCCATTGAGTTGATTCCGACTTATGGCAACCCCATGTATGTCAGAGTAGAACTACATTCCTTAGGATTTTCAATGACTGATTTCTTTGGAAGTAGATCGCCAGGACTTTCTCCCAAGGTATCTCAGGGTGGACATGAACTGCCAACCTTTGGGTTAACAGCTGAATGCCTTAACACTTTACACCACCCAGGGACTCAAGAGAGGAATTATTGTTGTTATTAGGTGCCATCAAGTCGGTTCCGACTCATGGTGACCCTATGTACAACAAAACACTACTAGGTCCTGTGCCATCCTTACAATCGTCGCTGTGTGTGAGCCCATTGTTGCAGCCACTGTGTTAGTCTATCTCGTTGAAGGTCTTCCTCTTTTTCGCTGACCCTATACTTTACCAAGTGTGATGTCCTTCTCCAGGGACTGGTCCCTCTTGATAGCATGTCCAAAGTATGTGAGACAAAGTCTCACCATCCTTGCTTCTAAAGAGCATCCTGGCTGTATTTCTTCCACGACAGATTTGTTCATTTTTCTGGCAGTCCATGGTGTATTCAATATTCTTCGCCAACATCATAATTCAAAGGAGATGCAAGAATGACCCTAACCTTCCAAAATGGTCTGCACTTATATTTTGAAAAATTTCCTTGCAAGTAATTTGCATCCTATCTTTAGGTTATATGCAACTCTAAGGGACTAAATATTCACAGCAAAAAGGAGAGGCTGTTGTTTTATAGCCAAGAGTGTATTTAGTATATAACTTTGGTAAACCTGTGAGTCTGACATACAGCCTTTCCCTGAATACTAAAAATACTAAAAATTTATTTTAAACATCTTGAAAAAATACTATATTTGATGTATGAAATGTCTGGTGAGTTATGAAGGCTGGCCTGAAGAACATTGTGGTGGTATATTAAAATCTGTTATGGAAAAAAAAACCGTGGAGTTTAAAATGAGGAAAAATGACACAACATCTTAACCATAACGAATGCTACCTACTTTTCACTGCACTCCTAGTACAACATGCACTTTATGAGGAACTTTGCATTTAGTGTAATACTTACAACAACCTCTAAGTTTGTTGCTATTATGCTCATTTTACAGAGAAGGAAATAGAGGCTCAGAGAAATGAAAAAGCTTAGCCAGAACCACGCAGCGATCGTTTGGTGGCATAAATATTTGAATCTAGGTAGGTCTCCTGCTAAGATCTGTGCATTTTTCAGTTGCCCGCTAATGTTGAGGCTTCTTTCCTTCTTTAAGTTGAGGATATTGGGAAGTAGGCCATTGAGAAAATACAAGGTCTACGGGTAGTGCTGAAAATAATGGTGCTTCTGACAGCAGACTTTTCCTTAAGCTAGGATTATCTTTAATAACAACTGATGATCTTTTGGGATTCCTACAACTTATTCAAAAATAATCACTTCCTTGTTTGAATCTCTCTGTCTGAAGGATTTGGGGTCAAATCCTATCCTACATTGACATTTGTGAGAATCCCATAAGGAGCTCCTCTACTCAACTCTTTCACCTTAGCTTGCTACTCTTTTTGTGTAAAAAGGCTCCGAATACCACTTCCCACATCCATCTCTCTCCAGTAGTATTAAATTTTGTTTAAATTTATTTGTTAGGTGTTTGATACCTCATTTTTGATCTAATGATTATGAACACTACCACTGAAAATTAATACTTGCTAACGTACATTCAAAAATTAAAGCTTTAGTTTCTTACCACCTCACTGCCACTGAGTTGATTCTGATTCATAGCGACCCTACAGGACAGAGTATAACTGCCCCATAGGGTTTTCAAGGAGCAGCTGGTGGATTCGAACTGCCGACCTTTTTGTTAGCAGCCGTAGTACACCATAGCTCTTAACCACTGCACCACCAGAACCCCTAGTTTCTTACCGGTATGTTTAATTTCATGCTACCAGTATTCCTTCACAGACTCTGCTCCCAACATAATCCATGTGTCTGTTTCTTTATGTTGAAGTCCACCGTGAAGATAAGCCGTTGCGCTATTGACAACTGAAACATTTTGTAAAGAAAAAGTTATTCAAAAGCAGCAAGCAATGGTTTCTCCAGTGGAAACAGTTTGTCCTTTCACACAGACCTTGCAGAAGGTAAAGTCGATTAAATTTCTAAATAATTATTAGACAGAAAAGAGTTAACATAGCAGGTTTAAGAATATTATTCTTAAAAAGAACTGCTTGCTGGGGGGAGGGCTGTGGGGACCATGGTCTTGGGGAACATCTAGCTCAATTGGCATAACACAGTTTATAAAGAGTGTTCTACATTCAACCTTGGTGAGTAGCATCTGGGGTCTTAAAAGCCTGTGAGCAGCCATCTAAGATACTCCACTGGTCTCACCCCTTCTGGAGCAAGGGAGAATGAAGAGAACAAAATACAAGGAAAAGATAAGTCCAAAGGACTAATGGACCACAGCTACCAAGGCCTCCACCAGACTGAGTCCAGTACAGCTAGATGGTGCCCGGCTACCACCACTGACTACTCTGAGCAGGATCACAACAGAGGGTCCTGGACAGAGCTGGAGAAGGATGTAGAATACAATCCTAACTCACAAAAAAAAGGCCAGATTTACTGGCCTGACAGACTGGAGAAACCCCGAGAGTATGGACCCCGGACACCCTTTTAGCTCAGTGGTGAAGTCACTCCCGAGGTTCACCGTTCAGCTGGGGGATTGGACAGCCCCATAAAACAAAACGGGACTAATGAGGCACAAGGACAAAAAGGCAGGAGGGGACAGGAAAGCTGGTGATAGGGAACCCAAGGTTGAGAAGGGACAGTGTTGACGTGTCATGGGGTTGTTAACCATTGTCATAGGGCAATATGGGTACTAACTGTTTAATGAGAAACTATTTGTTCTGCAAACCTTCATCTAAGGTACAAAAAAAAAAAAGAATTATCTATGTGAGATCAAATTGACAACAGCAACTCAGAAGGTTTGATGGGAAGCCTAGGGGACAGTGAGTTGAAGATAATGGTGATGGAATAATTTGGAAAAGGACAGTGGGAATAGCAGCACAACTGGAAAAATGTAATCCATGTCACTGAATTGTACATGTGGAAATTTCTGAAATGGTGTATCTTTGGCTATGTATATTTTCACCAAAAAAAAAAAAAAGTTCCTCCAAGGTCGAGAAGGGAGAGTGTTGACATGTCGTGGGGTTGTTAAGCAATGTCATAAAACAATATGTGTACTGACTGTTTAATGAGAAACTATTTGTTCTGTAAACCTTCACCTAAAGTACAATAAAAAAAAATTAAAAAAAAAAAAAAGACCTGCTTGCACGGTTGGCCCTTGGCTGGTGTCTGGGAAACTGAATTTTGGAGTTTTCCTGCCGGCCTAACTAATAAGAATGGCTCACTGTGCCTAAACTGTGCAAACAATATGGTTTATGTGGAATACCTGCTTTCTATATGGGAGTCAGGAATTTTGGAATGTGCTAGGCAAAGGGTGCCTACTTGACTAGCCCTCAATAAGAACCCTGGGCACTGTGTCTGTAATGAGTTTCCCTGGTGGACAACATTTCACACAAATTGTCACAACTCATTGCTAGGGAAATTAAGTGTGTCCTGTGTGACTCCACTGGAAGAGGACTCGTAAAGGCTTGCACCTGTTGTCCTCTTGACTTTGCCCCACGTGCCTTTTGTTCTTTACATCCTTTTGCTGTAATAAATCATATCTGTGAGTATGACTATAGGCTGAGCCCTGTGATCCTGTGAATACTTCTGGTGAATCATTGAAACTGGGATGGCCAACAAACAGTTGTTCCCTCAGCCTATCCCTCCTCCTTCCTCTCTCCTTGAATTTCTTGTTGATATACACTGTGAAATGGGTTAGTGTCATTCCCCCGCTACAAGTAGAAAATAATTGAATATTACTTCAAGAAAAGTGTCAAATTAAAGAAAAAAAAAGTCTTTCAATGATACAGGAAGATATGAAATGGGTTTAAATGGGCATACTTTATTATTTGATTTGAAGATTACATTTCACGAGCATACATTTTGTGGATTTTTTTTGTTTGTTTTTTATCATTGTGAAAAAGGAGCTCACGGAATGCCATTCCAATGTACATAATTCCAGGAAAGAGGTTTTCCCCAACAGTAACGCTAGTGATTTTTCTGCATTTGGGAGCGTTCTAGCATCCCAGTGATTTAGATTTTACTATTGTTGGGCATAAAAACTGAGATCTCCTGCAAGATTCCCAATCAGAACCAACAAAGCTTTTATATATAAAAACATATTAAAGCTTTTAAAGTTCAGATAATTGTATATTTGTATTTGCCAAGCCAAAAGTAATAAATTCAATTAGATATTTTGTATGATAGCAAAAGGAATACATTATTTTAAAACTACAGATATTGTAGAAAATTTTAAATAAGATAAAAAATTAATAATAGCACAACTCAGAGATAATAATTATTAATATTTTTATTGTATTTATCTCTTTCTATGCATATTTTTACATATAAACCAAACCAAATCCGTTGCCATCAAGCTGATTCTAACGCGTAGTGACTCTATAGGACAGAGTTGAACTGCCGCATAGGGTTTCCAAGGAGTGCTTGGTGTATTCAAACTGCTGACTTTTTGGTTAGTAGCCAAGATCTTATAGATGAAACTGTGTTTTACGTAAAATTATGTGCCTTTTCTCCTTAATATTAAGTTATAAACATTTTCCTTTGTCATGCAAATTCCTCACGATCAGCATTCGTGTCTGCATTGAAAATGATGCTGAGGAAGAATGTATTATAACTTGCCCAACAATTTGCACATTCTAAGACGTTTAAAAGTTTCTACTTTTTCATTATTGTAAATAATACTTCCATGAAGTTTTGTGGATAAATCTTTTTCTACATTTTTTCATTATTTCTTTATGTTATACTTCCCTAAATAAAGTAAAATGATTAGTATAAGTATTTTTTAGATTCTTCATAATATATTGGAAAACCATATTTTTTAATTTACCTTCATTTTTACCATTTCTGGTGCTCTTCATTTCCTTGCCTAGACCCAAGTTTCTAGAAGGTATTATACTACTTCTGTCTGAAGCACTTCTTTTAATATTTTTTATAGCACAGGTCTGTTGTCAATAAATTATTTCAACTCTTATTTGTAAAAGTCTTTATTTCACCTTGTTTTAAAAGAAGTTTTCATTGAGTATAGATCGAATTCTGGGTTGAGAGGGTGTTTTTTGTTTGTTTTTCATACTTTAAAAGTCATTCCATTATCTTCTGGTTTTCATAGTTTCTGATGGTAAATATTCTTTAATCATTTTCTTTATTCCTCTGTGTGTCATATGACTTTTTTCTCTGGTTGCCGTCAAGATTTTTTTTTTGGTTTGTTTTCATCAGTTTAACTATGATGGGTCTAGGGAGGGTTTTGTTGGTATTTATCTTGCTTGGGGTTCTCTGAGATTCTTAGATCAGTGGGTTGATGTCTTTCATTATTTTTAGAAAATCCTTAGCCATTGTCTCTTCAAATATTTTTTCTGCCCTATTCTCTCTTTCCTCTCCTTCTGGGACTATATGATAGACCATTTGATATTATCCCACAGTTCTTGGATGCTCTGTTTTGTGTGTGTGTGTGTCTCACTTGTTTTTTCTAATTGGGTTTCACTTTAGATAATTTATATTAATCTATTTCAAGTTCACTGAGTATGTCCTCAACTATGTCTAGTCTACTGATGGGTCCATTATGGATATTCTTCCTTTCTAATATTTCCACTGAACTCTTTCTTACAGTTTCCATTTCTCTGTTGAAATTCACAGTATGTTCATTTTCATGCATGTTGTCCAACTTTTCCACTAGATATAACATAATAATCAGAGTTATTTTAAAATCCCTGTCTGATATTTCCAACTTTTGGTTCTGTTAATTGCTCTAGCTTTTGACAGTAGGCTGCTTTTTCTCATTGTTTTGTGTGTCTTGTAATTTTTTATTGACTGCCAGACATCATATGTAGAAGAACAGTAGAAACTGAGATAAATAGTATTTATATCTGCCAACAGGCACACTTCTTCTGTCAGGCAGTTTTGTAGAGTAAGTTGAGCTGAGACAACCTGGTCAGGAGTTGAGCCGATTTTCAATTTCAATGTTGCTAACCTTACCTTCAATACACCCTAGGCTTGAAATTTCTCTATCAGCAGACTGCTTTTATCTTATGCTTAGAGTGGTGCTGGAGGGCTTTTCTCAGTGTTCCTACTCCCCCATCAGTTTTCAGTATTTCCTGCATTCCTTTATTACAGAAGTGTTCTCTCTCCGTGTGTTTGACTCACTCCCAGAAGTAGGCTGCTGTTGCTTGTTAGTTAGTGCTTGGTTCCTGGTAGAGGCAGGAGAGGTTCACTGTTGTCCTAGTTCAGCCTCAGTCTTTGGATGGCCCTGTGAGTCTGGGTCTCAACATTGGGGTTTATTTAGCATTATTGCTCCTCCTTACTGTGGCAGCCAAATTCTGCCTTGTGTCTGTAGTTGATCTTGGGTGTGAGATGATTCCTAGCCATCACTCAGTAGTCACAAACCTCTGCTTGGTATTTCGTGTAGGATATTGGGCCCAAGATAGGTTTATTCCCCTACCCCAGGGGGAACATATTTTTGCTTCTATCTTTTCCCCAAGTTGTAAGCTTTTGAGGGAAGAGACTGTACCTGGTCTTTGCATCCTCAGTACTTCTCATATTTCCTGACACATAGTACAGGCTCTGTAAGTGACTGTTAAATGGTAAGTAATTTTATCAACTATGTACCACTATACTTCTAGAATAATATTAAGGAGAAAAGAAGAAGAGAAACTGAAGAAATATCCCTGGATCTTAAGGAACTTATAATGTTGATGGGTAAGCAAAACTAGCATTTAAGACTACATTAAATATTAAAACCACATGCACTGTAATTAAATCAGGTGTCAGTTTGTCTTACAAAGTATGATTTTTTTAAGATATTAATTCATTCTCAGTGTGGTACTTTGACAAAATATCAGCTGATTATTTCTTCAAGGAGTATAATATGCACAGATCTTAAAATTATGCCTGAGACAGTGAAAGATGATATTTTACATATTTCAGTTTTTTGTAGAATTTAGGGCTTTTTTTTCTTTTTAAGAATACAGTACATTTTTGACTCAGAGTTTCTCAACTGCTGTTTTACATCCTCCAAAGGTTTTTTTAAATGGCACACATTCACTTTGTCAAAAGAAATATATATCTTCTCTTAAAGAAGCATATTTTAACCAAATTAATTCTATAAATAGCAAGGCAATTTGTAATGCTTCTTTATTTAGCTAACATTTTTTTTTCATCCAATATAAAAAGATTTGCATTTCCACTCTCTTCAGTTATCTATGGCTATGTAACAAACCACCTCAAAACTTTGTGTTTGAAACAATAATTGTTTATTATTTATGATGATTCTGTGTATTGATCGGGCAGTTCTTTTGCTTCATGTAGTGTTATCTGGGCCCATTCATGTGACTGCAGTCAGCTGGTGCCTCATCTGGTCTGCAAGGTACAAGATGACCACTCTCTCATTTCTGGGCCTTGATGCTCATTGTCACCTGGGGTGCCTCGATTATACTGCATGTGGACTCTCCCCACGGCAACTTATCCTCTAGAGCCTTGCCACATGTCTTTTGCCTCCAGCATGATAGTTTGAACTTTCTTATGGCATGGCAACTGGGTTTCAATATAATGAAAGCATAAGGGTCTAGGCCCAGAACTGGCACAGTGGCATTTCTGCCATATTTTATCGGTCAAAGAAAGTAAAAAACTTGCCCAGATTCAAGAGAAGGAGGGTTAGACCCTACCTCTTTATAAGAAGAACAGCATGCATGTACCAGGACAGGAGCAATTTTCACAGACATCTTTGGAGACCATCTACCCCAATTCACTCACTAGCCACAAAAATTCATTTCCCTTTCATGTGAAAAATACACTCATTGCCGTGCTCAACAATGCCATATCAGTATCGCATTAGCTTAATGTCCAGGATCTTGTCATCTAAAACAAATGTGATGTGGATAAGGATCCTCAGGTGCAGTTTCTTTGGTGCAGCTACTCAGGTGCAATTCTTTTCAAACCAGAGTACTGAACTAAAAAGAGAAGCTATATGTCCCTCCTACACTCAATATAAAAAAGTGATGCAAGAACAGACAAAAATATAATAGACACATCTATCCAAAAAAGAGGAGGTGAAAGGCACACAGCAGTCGCTGGCCCATAACAGTTCTGAAATCTGGCCAGCCACATGTCAGGGCCCTCTACTCTGATGAACCTTTTGGTTTTTATACTTATCAAATTATAATCTACTCTATTAAACAAAAGCCTTACCTAAAAATATTTCCTTAACAGGCCTTCTCTACTTTGGGCTGTGCATCCAAGTGCTGTGGGATAATACTCTATGATTTTTAAAAGCCCATTTGTCTGGCTGAGAGACTGTCTTTGAGGCACTGCTTTAAATTGTCCAGCCTTGCTTTTGATTTGGTCTTGACCCTGAGGCCACATTTTCCTGGCAGCATCCTGGACTTAATGTTTTCCTTGAGTCAGTTTTGAATTTTGAGAGTCTTTAACCAGTTGAGGACACTGTCATAGGCTTTTTATATTTCCTCTAAATTCTTATTAAAACTAGTACAGTCCCTTCTTTACCTCATCTTTTTCTTATAATACGTTATACAAGGCTAAGAGAAGCCAATTGGCATCTTCCAACATTCTTTCTGGAAATTTAGCCAAATATACAAATTCATTGGTTCTTTTCTATCTTCTAAGTTACTGCAGGCAAGAATCTTGCTGAACATTTTGCCGGTACATAACTGACTCCCTTTCTTCAGCCTCAATTAGCAACTTCCTCACTGCTACTCCACCTTCTACCCTCAGTCCAGTCTCAAAGCCAATGTCACGTATTTGAAAAAAATGTTGGCAGTATCCCACACTAGGTACAAATGTCTGTCTGTTATTTATGGATAGGTAACAAACAACCCCAAAACTTAGTGGATTAAAACAACAACAACTAGTTATTTCTTATGATTCTGTGGGATGAACGGTGATTCTTCTGTTCCATGTGGTGTCAGCTGGGATCACTCATGTGGTTACATGGGCTGGGATGGAGGGCACAAAATGGCTGCTCTCACACCTCTGGGGGACTTAGTGCTGTCAAGTAGGGATTCAGTTCTATCACGTGGAATTTCTATATATGGCAGTTCATCATCCTCATCCTCTTGGGGCTCGCTCCACCTGTCCTCTCTCCAGCGGGATAACCTGAATTTCCATATAGTATGACAACTGGGTTCAAGAGAGAAAAAGTGAAAGCTGTTTCTGAAGGGCTAGGCCTGTATGATAGTTAATTTTATGCGTCAAAGTGGCTAGGCTATGATGCCCAGTTAGTTGGTCAAACACTAGTCCAGATGTTGCTGTGAAGGTATTTTGTAGATGCAATTAACATTTATAATCAGTTAACTTTAAGTAAAGGAGATTTCCCTTGATAATGTGGGTGGGCATTATCTAATCAGTTGGAATGTCAGAGCAAAAACAGTTTTCCCAGAGAAGAAAAATTTATGCCTCAAGACTTTAACATAGAAATCCTTCCTAAGTTTCCAGACTGCTGGCTTATCCTATAGATTTTAGACTCAAGACTGCAACATCAAATCTCTCCTGAATTTCCAGGCTGCCAGCCTGCCTTACAAATTTCAGACTTGACAGCTTCCACAATAGCATGAAGCAATTCTTTAAAATCTCTCTCTCTCTCTCTCTGTATATAGTCGCTCTCTCTATATGTGTTTGTATATATATATATATATATATATATATATATATATATATATATATATAGTCTCTCTGTCTCTTTTTCTCTGTCTCTCTCTCTCTCTCTCTATATATATATATATATATTCTGTTTCTCTGGAGAACCCTGACTGATACAGCCTGGAACTGGCAAAGTCACATTCAAGACTCTACCTCTTAATGGGAGGAGTGGGAGCAGCATGTGTATACAGGGTGAGGAGTAATTGCTGGCAACAATATTTGGAGATTATCTATCACACATGCCTTAGCATGTAGTCAACAAGGGAGGACTTAGGATTTTCATCTTTCAAGTTCAACCTCCCAAAACCTGTGAATACATAACATATTGCTTCCAGGTAGAGAGAAATCTATTACATGTATATAAATGCCTTTATCATGAAAATCTTATAATCTGCCTGAAATTTTCTTTGAGATAAAGGTTTTAAATATACAAAGCAGGGAGGCATCAAAGTTTGATTTCATACCTCACACCATATATGAAAAGTAAATCAATGACCTTAACATAAGAACTAAAACCATAAAACTCTTAGAAGAAAACATAGAGGTAAAACTTTACGACCTTGTCTTTGACACCAAAAGCATAAGCAACAACAACAAAAAATAGATAAATTGAGCTTCATCAAAATGAAAAATTTTTGTGCATCAAAAGACTTTGTTAAGAAAATGAAGAGACAATCTACAGAATGGGAGAAAATATTTGGGAACCATATATCTGATAAGGGTCTAAAATCTAGAATATTAAAGAACTCCTACAACTCAACAACAAAAAGACAAACAACCCAATTAAAAAATGGACAAAGGACTTGAATAGATATTTCTCCCAAAAAGATACAAAAATGGCCAATAAGCACATGAAGAGATGCTTATTGTACGAATATCTACAGTATTATTTGATATATATATCATATAATCAAATATATTAAACACCTATAATAAGCAAATGGATAGAGAAAAAAGTTTATTAGTGATTAACAGGGATTCAGGGGAGGACGGAATGAGGGTTTGCCTGAAGGGGTACTGAGGTTTTGTTTGGGGTAATATAAAACATTTGAAGATTGATAATGATGATGGTAGCACAACATGGTGAATGCAATTAATGTCACTGAGTTGTATATTTAAAAATAATTAAAATGCAAACCTTTTGTTATATATAAAAAAAAGTTTGATTTTGACCTTGGAATTCAGCCAAAATCTGGTTTTCAACTTGGGCTTTGGCTGTGACCTTGGGAAAGTGGAATAGCCTCTTGCCTAATTTACCATCGTTTTAAAGATTGTCTGTTTGCATAGGTTGCCATTATACATACTTAGTATAATAAAAATAGTAGTACAGATAATAATACTACAATGACAGTAAGAGATAATTGTGATTTATTGTTAATTTTTTGATATGCACTTTTGCATATAGATAAGCATTCTAGGTGTAACCAGTTGACATCGGGTCAGTTCCAATTCATGGTAACCCCATGTATTTCAGAGTAGAACTGCACCCCATAGCGTTTTCATGGCTGTGACCTTTTGGAAGTAGATCGTCAGGCCTTTCTTCTAAGGCACCTCTGGTTAGGTTTGAACCACCAACCTTTCGGTCAGTAGCCCAGAACTTAACCATTAGTGCTACCCAGGGACTCCTTATTCTAGGTGTAACATGGAGTTAAAATCTCCTTGTGTGCTTTGTTTGTTGAAATTCTAACAGTCTATTGTACTATAAATGTGTATTTATTACTGAAGGAGTAAAATGCTGTAATGATTAATGACGATTGTGAAAGCCATTAAGTTTTATGTATAAAACAGTTATTATGAACTGTCTAAGAATTAAATGAATAAGAGAAAAGATTGACAGTTATTATAAATATTATGAAAGTGCATGAGAAAAATAACTTTAGGAAGAATTTTTTTTCCTTTTTGACTAATAATTATTTATGCAATTTGAATAATAACAAAAGCTAAATAATAGAGATTAGATTACAAATTCTAATTTTTATATAATCATACAATTTTAGATAATTATATGAGCAATTATAACATCAAATAAAATAACCTTTTAAGAACTTTATTTAAAGTGTAGCTATTTACTTTCACTTAGAGTATTTCAAGAAAAAAAAGTCTTATTGAAAATTCATCACATCTTGGGAGGATGATTTAAAAGCTGAATGTCAATTTTGTCATCAGCTATCACAAGCATAAAAAATAAACTAAAAATCAACTTGAAGAAATCAATTTTGATCCTGATATAATAAAGAATATAAAGAATACAGAGAAAGAAAATTATAGACAGAAATGAAATACCCTATCCCCATTTTATTCCCACCATCAAACTTCCAAATAACAAACTTCAAAAGAATAATTTAAGAAGATAATTCCTTATTGTTTTAAATCTTCAAAGCCTAAAAATCCATCAAAAAAGCTTATTTAAATTATCTGTATAGAATGCCAATCTTTTTTAGGAGTTGAAGAGAAAGAGTTTTTCAGTTCTCTGAATTTTGACATTTTTAAAATCCTAGGTAAAAAGTTTATCTATAAAACATATTACTAAAAAAGAACCTTTTCAGAATTATATTCTGCTGCCCACAGAAAAGGTTAGTGACGTGACTGAATGTAATGTATCTTATACATCAGATATTTGGTAATACAGAAGTAAGCAGAAATCTCTTTTAAGTTTAACAACTTGGTGGGTCAATGATGAATTCATTGATGCTTCTGCTTTACTTGTTTGCCAAAGGATGTCTGAGTTTTCTATAACAACTAACATAGTATATGTAATTAAAAAACTATTTATAGGATGGAAAATCAGTGAATAAAACTATTATGTAATTGCCATTGAGAATCCAACAAACACAATGAAAGTTATCTATAATTTAGAATCCACAATCATGCAATGTTTTGTTCACTCCTTTCAGTTGTGCATTCAGTAAAATTATATGATAGCAGAAAGATAGTGGAACACCTTCATCATTCTTCTACAGCAAGAGACATACAAGAGATTTTGGAATGGTATGTCACATAGAGATGCAAGCTATTTTGGAACTGTCTTGCCATGTAGTTTTAGAAGATGTCAAAAACACTATTACATGTTTAAAAGGCAGCTTGAATATAAGCTTTAATACCTTACTTTTAAATAATAATAACAACTTAATAACAACTGATGGTTACTCACAGGGAAATTTGTTCAGTTGCTGGAACCTGCCAAAGAAATAACCAAACCAATGTGCTTTCAGAGTGAAAATATTTCCATATGATACCTAATGGAAAGATATTTTTGTCATTCTTCTCCAGTGAAGATGCCAGGAATGGTGTGTTGGCAACGAAAGCTGAGATGCATATAGAAATTTAGAAAAGATTTGATCTTAAAAGATGATTATTTAGCTCCAAAGCCAATTTTTTTTGCCCCATTCTAGATTCAAGTTTTAAAGACATTTTTCCCCAAGTCATTGTGTCAAGTAGCAAATGCATGAAATATTAGAAATAAACAATATAATGGAGACATCAGTTATATCTTTGCTTCTGAAAATATCAGAGAGCTTCTTTTTTGAGTGGTGCACAGTTTCCGTTTGTGGGATTGCTTTAGTGCATTTGCATTATGACCATCAGCCAATCATCATAACTGAGAAAAAGAAAATAAATCTTTACCTTAGCCATTTCTTGTTAAACAGGAAGGAAATCATAATGAGTTGCTGGCAACATCACCATCAGTAACTTATACTGGCAAAGCTCACCAAAAATTACCTTGTTCCTCTACCAACTTCAGTTGAAAGTGAGAGATTATATAGGATTATGGGAACAAACCAGTGCTAAAACAAATTATTGTCCTTGTACTATATTATCAAATATTTAAAAGCTAAACATTAAATTCTTATTGATAAAATTATAATAATTTTATAATTCTAATAATTAACATGGAGCCCTGGTGGTGCAGGGGTTAAGAGCTCATCTGCTAATTAAAAGGTCAGCAGTTCAAATCCACCAGCTGATCCTTGGAAAACCTATGGAGCAGTTCTACTCATCCTACAAGGTCACTATGAGTTGGAATCAACTCAATGGCAACTGATTAGGTTTTTGTTTAATAATTAACATCTATTCCATTCCAAGGAAAGGTGATCCAACAGAATGCAGAAATTACCCAACAATATCATGAATATCACAGGCAAGTAAAATTTTGCTGAAGATAATTCAAAAACAGTCGCAGGAGTACATCAACAGGGAACTGTCAAAGTCAAGCTGGATTCAGAAGAGGACATGGAATGAGGGATATGATTGCTGATGTCAGATGGATCTTGGCTGAAAGCATAGAATACCAGAAAGACGTTTATCTGTGTTTTATTGACTATGCGAAGGCATTTGACTGTGTGGATCATAACAAATTATGGATAACGTTATGAAGAATGAGAATTCGAGAACACTTAATTGTGCTCATGAGGAACCTTTGCGTAGACCAAGAGGCAAAACTGAACAAGGGGATACTGCGTGGTTTTAAATCAGGAAAGGTGTGCGTCAGGGTTGTATCCTTTAACCATACTTATTCAGTGTGTATGTTGAGCAAATAATCTGAGAAGCTGGACTATATGAAGAAGAATGTGGCGTCAGGATTAGAGGAAGACTTATTAACAACCTGCGATATGCAGATGACATAACCTTGCTTGCTGAAAGCAAAGAGGACTTGAAACACTTACTGATGAAAATCAAAGACTTCAGCCTTCAGTATGGATTATACCTTAATGGAAAGAAAACAAAAATCCTCACTACTGGGGACTTCTGGGCAACATGGCGCTATAGGCAGAAGCACCATGCCATCCCTCCACAGCAAAGATCCAAAAAACTAAGTCAAACAGAGACAAATGTCAATCCTGAAACCTAAGCATCAAATGAAGAGATAAAGAACTCATCAAGCACCGAATGGAATAAGAAACTGACATGGAACAGAGAGCAAGGAGAGATACATGCAGAGGTCCCCTATCAGCTAACGCAGCATGGATCCACCATCTTGGACTCCTGTTGGAGATCAGTGAACAGGGAGTACAGGAAAGCAGCTTAACGGAGCTCCCAGCAGGAGACAGAACAACCAGTAAACAGCGATATATGCTTTACCACCCCCTACACTTATTCACCCCCACTCAGCCTCCTCTGCTTCCTGCGGCCACAGTCTCTTGGCCAGCAAGCACCGGCTTCACCCCGGTGCTGCTTGGATTCCACCCACCTGCACTGGCTGGCTACCTGAATGCCATTTGTTGGTTGCTAGTGTTGCTTTTTTCCCACTTCTTTTGGTTTCTTCCATACCTCTCATCACCTCCTCTCCTTTCTCTCAAATACCTGGCTCCATGTGCCGTCTTTGCTTCTTCCTGAGAGGCCGTGAAATGCTGCCTGACTATGGAACTGCTTCCCGGTCTGTGTTGTCACGCTGGTGGGATCCCTGGGGCTTTTTGTTTGTTTTAATTTGTTCTCTTTTGATATGTTTGTTTCTTTTTCTTTTCTCCGCTTGGGAGCCCCTTCTAGCGGGGCAGTACTGCATGACTTGGGAGCTACTCCCTCAGTATGCGCAGCTGCGTAGTGGGATCCCTGGGGGCATTTCTTTCTTTCTTTTTTTTTTGTTTGTTGATTTTGTTTTCTTTTCTCTCTCTTTTCCCTTTTTGTCTTTCTTCATTTCTGTTTCTCGTCTCCCTATACTTCTCTTCCTGTCTCCCGAATACTTGGCGCTGTGTGACACCTCTACACCTTCTAGCCAGGCTGTACTCCACATTTCTCAGTCTCTCATCTCTACACTCCAATGGCAAGCTCCTTTAGCACTCTTTTTTGTTTGTTTGTTTGTTTGTATGTTTTTGACTCCTGTTCCTCTCTCCTCTTTCCCATACCCATCTTAGCCACACATATCACAATCTCTCCCCTCCTTCCTGTCTACCTGCACCATGTGCTGAACATCACACTCCTGAGCAGCACAGCCACGGCCCACCGGAACCTGCCCTGCATGGATTCATGGCCCGCCCTGTCACAAACAACCCATCCCAGCAACTCCCCTTCAGCTGGACCTGCACTCCTGTACCATACCTGAGTGACAGACCCTGCCCATTGGACAAGAAGGTGAAAGTATCCTGCCCACAGACAAGCAAACAACAAAGACTGCACAGCCTGCCTGCTCAGACATAACCAAATAAAACAAAAAGCAGGATGAAACAAACAAATCTACAATCATTAAATGAGGAAAATAACTACCGAATGTCCTGAAGACAGCATACAATATGAAAACATATAAAAAAAGGACAAGATGGTTTACAGTAGGCACCCAAAATAAAATACCAGATGACTTTCCAGTAGAAGAAAAGGCACTAGAACTACCCAATAGGGAATTCAAATCTCTAATATTCAGAGCTATCCAAGAGTTGAAGCAAACAGCAGACGAAAATGAGGAAAAAATAGACGAATTCATGGAAAAGGCAGACAAATTCATGGAAGATACAGAGAAAAAAAGGACTTCATAAAAAAATACAGTAAAAAACTGCTAAAATAAACTCACACATGGAAATCATACAAAAACAACAATTAGAAATTGAAAAGATAAACAACAAGATTTCAGAAATGGACAGTATCATAGATAAGATAAAGAGCAGGTTTGAAATGATGGAAGACAGTATCAGCTAAATTGAAGACAAAAACTTAGATACAACTCTGAGGAAAAATCAGAAAAAAGAATGAAGAAAAATGAAGAAAACCTGAGAATTATGTGAGATACAATCAGAAGCAAAAATTTTTGAGTGGTCAGAGTTCCAGAACAAGGGGAGAAAACAGAAGACACAGAGAGGATCATTGAAGAACTGCTGACAGAAAACCTCTCCAGTATCATGAAGGATGAAAAGCTGACCATCCAAGAAGCTCACGAGCCCCATATAGGATAAACCCCAAAAGTAATTCACCAAGGCATGTCATAATCACACTCGCTAAAACCAAAGACAAAAAATCCTGAGAGCAGCTTGAGAAAAACAAAAAGTCACATCAGAGGAGAAAAAAATAAGACTAAGCTTGGAGTATTTGGCAGAGACCATGCAGGCAAGAAGGCAATAGGATGACATATATAAAACCTTGAAAGAAAAAAATTGCCAACCAAGAATAATATATCCTGCAAAACTCTCGTTCAAATATGACGGTGAAATAGGGACATTTCCAGATAAACAGAAATTAAGGGACTATGGAAAAACCAAATCAAACTTACAAGAATTAATAAAGGGAGTCCTTCAATCTGAAAACAAACAATATCAGACCACAGGCTGAATCTACAATGCAGGATTGTACAAGGTAGATACCAGTCTAGGAAATGAACTCTCAGGGACTATCCAAAGCCAAAAGAATTACAACAGGGAACTAGAGA
>NW_004444036.1:4891635-4907622 GCF_000243295.1 Trichechus manatus latirostris
TGCTGGCAAAACTGCATGTCCATCTGCAAAAAAATGAAACAGGACCCATACGTCACACCATATAAAAAAACTAATTCAAAATGGATCAAAGACCTAAATATAAAGCCCAAAACTATAAAGTTCATAAAAGAAAAAATAGGATCAACGCTAGAGGCCCTATTACATGACATTAACAGGATACAAACCATAACTAACAACACACAAACTCCAGAAGATAAGCTAGATAAGTGGGATCTTCTAAAAATTAAACACTTATGCTCATCAAAAGACTTAACCAAAAGAGTGAAAAGTGAACCTACAGACTGGGAAAAAAATTTTGGACATTACAAGTCAGACAAAGGTCTAATCTCTAAAGTCTTCAAGAAAATCCAATACCTATACAACAAAAAGACAAATAATCCAATTAAAAAATGGGCAAAGGAAATGAACAGACACTTCACCAAAGAAGACATTCAAGAGGCCAACAGACACATTAGGAAGTTCTCGTGATCACTAGCCATTAGAGAAATGCAAATTAAAAGCACAATGAGATACCATCTCACCCTGGCATTACTGGCATGAATCAAAAACACTGGAAATAACAAATGTTGGAGAGGCTACGGGGAGATTGGAACTGTTATGCACTGCTGGTGGGAATGCAAAATGATACATCCATTTTGAAAAATGATATGGTGCTTCCTTAGAAAGCTAGAAATAGAAATACTATATGATCCAGCAGTCCCACTCCTAGTAATGTATCCTAGAGAAATAAGAGCTGTCACATGAATAGACATATGCACACCCATGTTCATTGCAGCATTGTTCACAACAGGAAAAAGATGGAGACAACCTAGATGCCCATCAACAGATGAATGGATAAACTATGGTACATACACACAATGGAGTATGACGCAATGATAAAGAACAATGATGAATCTGTGAAGCATCTCATAACATGGATGAAACTGGAGGACATTATGCTGAATGAAATGTCAATCACAAAAGGACAAATATTGTATGAGACCACTATTGTAAAAACTCATGAAAAAGTTTACACACAAAAAGAAATAATCTTTGTTGGTTACAAGGGAGAGGTGTGGGGGGGACACTAAATAGACAACAGATAAGTGGTAACTTTGGTGAAGGGTAAGACAGTACACAGTACTGGGGAAGCCAGCACAACTTGCACAAGGCAAGGTCATGGAAGCTCCATAGACACATCCAAACTCCCTGCGGGACCGAATTGCTAGGCGGAGGGCTGTGGTTATCATAGTCTTGGGGAACATCTAGCTCTATTGGCATAACACAGTTTATAAAGAAAATATTCCACATTCTACCTTGGTGAGTAGTGTTTGGGGTCTTAAAAGCCCGTGAGCAGCCATCTAAGATACTCCACTGGTCTCATCCCTTCGGAAACAGAACCCAGAGAAGTGGTTCTCAAAGTTTGCATAGAATCACTTTAAGAGCCTGTTAAAAAGAGCAATTTCAGGGCTACAACCTAGATCTGTTGTATTAGTTAAGGTTTTGATTTTCATTCAATAGAAACTGACCCTGCATGACTTAAGCAAAAAACAAACATACTGGTAGGTCAATAAGTAGCTTACAGAACCACTAGGATGACAGAGGAACCAAAGTCTAGGAGGTGTCGAGAAATGAATTACGTCTACTCTATCCTTTGAATGGAGCCCTGGTGGTGCGGTGGTTAAGAGCCACGGTGAGCTAAGGCCGATAATCAGAAAGATTGGCAGTTCAAATCCACCAGCCACTCCTTGGAAACCTTATTGGGCAGTTCTTCTCTGTCCTATAGGGTTGCTATGAGTTGGAATCGACTCAGTGGCAATGGGTTTGGGTGTTTTTTTTTTTACCCTTTGAATGAAAATCTTAGTTGGAAGGTATACCAACACAGAATGATGCCTCACCCATATCCCTTCAGCTTTCACCTTCACATGTCATCAAAGGCTGCTTTACTGCAAAACCCATGACTCTATTATTCAAAGACCATTTGTCTAGTCATGGAAGCACTTGGCCTGCACAGTGGCAAACCACAAGTGCTATAGAGCTTATTCCCCCAGAAGTGGCCTTTCAACCAAGAATGGACAAGGAATTGGTATATAAGTTCCCCAGCTTCCTTGGTTCTCAGCTGGGTAACTCTGGTGCAGGTTCTCTACTAGTCCCCAGAGTCCTCCAGGAGGATTGAGTTCCAGTTTCCCACAGTGGTGACTGGCATGATAATCAAATCTAAATTGACTTCCTTCTCTTCCCTTTCTTACTTTCTCCCCTCCTCTACCGATGTTTCCTGGGATCATATCCCAAAATACCTCTAGCACTTGAATTTTTGTCTTAGGGTCAGTTTCTGGGGGAACCCAAACTAAAATGGGGATACCTTTGTATTTGAAGATTTAAAAAACTGATTTATGTGATTCCGAATGTCTTTCATAGCAAAGTTTGAGAACCACTGGCCCAGAGAAATGGAGAGATTTGACCAAGATATCATTACTGATTAGGGTTCTATGCTAAACCTTAAATCCAAGTCTCTTCTTTTGGCTCTTAGACCAGTTCTCTCTCCAATAAATTATACTCATGGCAAAAAAGGACAGATTTTTATTTCCAAATGACTTTATGTGATGAGAGAGTTAGGAAACAACCAACGTAATCATACCCAGCTTTCAAGGAATAGACAATGTCATTGGTGGCTTATTCTTTCTCCTTCCTCCCTCCCTCCCTCCCTTCCTTTTTTAATATAGCACTAGTCTTTCCCCTTTGTTTCCTTCTGTGAGCATTTCTGCCTTTAGAAATTCCTTGCATAGAATTCACCTCCAATATTGTTGTTTTGATTGACAATTTTATTTTCATTTTAGAAAAGTTGAGAGAGACAAATGCAAAATGGAATACTCATCAAAAGCATGAATCTTTCTTTTAAAAAATAGAACACTGGCATTATAATGTTCAAAAAGAGACATGTACTTGTTATTGTTGTAACCTAATGTCAACAGCTTATCTTTATAAATGGTATTGTACAACAGTGTTTGTGAGGGGGGAAACAAAGGTAGAATGAAATACACAGTGGTGGCCCATAATGATTTACAGAGTAATATAATTAGAGCAAAAAACTCTTTATTATAAATAAAATTAAAATGGAGACAGAGATAAATAATTAGAAATCAAATGTGAAGAGAAATAACTAATTAGAATGTGTCCTGAGAGTATCAGCAGAATATGTTTAGGGTTGTTCTTTTTGCACATCAGTTGAGTCAGAAAAGTGAATTAAAACTTTCAATAAGAATGAATGACTAAGTTATTTGGCTTAGTTGTTTCTATTAGATTATTTTTTTTCTTCAGATATTTTAATCAAGTATCTAGGGATTTGTACTCATTTAAACTATGTCCTCAACTGCTTGCATCAAGGATTTTCTTAAGTGTTCTTGTATGGCACTGGGACATACATTTCCCGTATTTTCTGGGTTTGTAACTAGTAGCAAGTACATAGACCAAGAGGCAGTTGTCCAAACAGAACAGGGGGATACCGTGTGGTTTAAAATCATGAAACGTATGTGTCAGGGTTGTATCCTTTCACCATACTTATTAAATCTGTATGCTGAACAAATAATCCCAGAAGCTGAACTACATGAAGAAGAACGTGGCATCAGGATTGGAGGAAGACTCATTAACAACCTGTGATATGCAGATGACACAGCCTTGCTTGCAGAAAGTGAAGAGGACTTGAAGCACTTACTGCTGAAGATCAAAGACCACAGCCTTCAGTATGGATTGCACCTCAACATAAAGAAAACAAAAATCCTCCCAACTTGACCAATAAGCAACATCATGATAAACGGAGAAAAGACTGAAGTTGTCAAGGATTTTATTTTACTTGGATCCACAATCAACACCCATGGAGCAGCAGTCAAGAAATCAAAAGACGCATTGTATTGGGCAAATCTGCTGCAAAAGACTTCTTTAAAGTGTTAAAAAGCACAGATCTCACTTTGTGAACTAAGGTACGTCTGACCCAAGCTGTGGTATTTTCAATCGCCTCATATACATGCAAAAGATGGACAATGAATAAGGAATACCAGAGAAGAATTGATGCCTTTGAATTACGGTGTGGGTGAAGAATATTGGATATACCATGGACTGCCAAAAGAACCAACAAATCTGTCCTGGAAGAAGTACAGCCAGGATGCTCCTTAGAAGCAAGGATGGCAAGACTTCATCTCGTACTTTGGACAGATTATCAGGCTATCAGGAGGGACCAGTCCCTGGAGAAGGATATCATGCATGGTAAAGTAGAGGTCAGTGAAAAAGAGGAAGACCCTCAATGAGATGGACTGACACAGTGGTTGCAACAGTGGGCTCAAACATAGCAACGATTGTGAGGATGACACAGGACCGGTCAGTGTTTCGTTCTTTTGTACATAGGGTCACTATGCGTCAGAATTGATTCAGTGGCACCTAACAACAACAACAACAACAACCAGCAACAGGATTTACCAATAATTTGATCTTGGGCTATAATCATACAATTTCTTAGAACTTTGGTATTTATCTTTAAAGTAGATTATTTTATTTTTAATTATTATATACATAATAGTTTTCATTTCATAAAAATATTGTGTGGACCAAGTGAGGTAATATCTGTGTGAACACTTCATGAAGTACCATACATACCTGAACACGTTTTGTTTGTATTATGAATTAGCATTCACCCTTGGTTGAGGCATCAAGTGCATAATTATAGCATGGACTATGGGACCTGACAGGCATGAGCAAAATTCTCAAATCCTTTGAGTATTAGCTGTGTGATCTTGGGAAAATTACTTAACATCCCTTAGCCTCGGTTTCCTCATCTGGAAACTGTCGATAATAATGTTATTCTTGGAACACAGTAAGTGCTCAAATAGCAGAGGATTATCAATGGCAATGATGCTAATGATATGTCGTAATTTAGGAGACTTTTTTTTGTGTGTATTTTTCTACTCAGTTCCCACTATCTCTTGGAGCATTTTTAAGCAGTCATACTCAAAATCATATGACAACCACATTCATGGCCCAAAGTACCTACCTCCAGACCTTCTATAGACTATTAGCTTAATATGTTAACATTTGATGTTACACTGAACTTCTGCAAGGATATAAAAAGTAATGGTATCTCTCCACTCAAAGTTTCCTTTTAATTTATCAATATTAAAAGTATTAGTCAGCTGCAACCATAACAGTGATGTACATAACAAATTACCCCAAAACTCAGAGATCTACATTCCACTGGGGTAACTCTGCTTCAATTGTCTTTCATCATCTCTGGGCCAGTGGGCTAGTTAGGGGAATGTTCTTCTTATAGCAATGGTAGAAGTGCAGGAGGTTACGTGGAAACATGTGTGATCTCTGAAGGCCTATGCTG
This sequence comes from Trichechus manatus latirostris, assembly GCF_000243295.1. NCBI lineage: Eukaryota > Metazoa > Chordata > Mammalia > Sirenia > Trichechidae > Trichechus > Trichechus manatus. The sequence continues at coordinate 4,897,013 of NW_004444036.1, forward strand.
AGAACCGTCAGTCTATCACATCTGCCCCATTATATTTGCCAAAGCAAGTTACATGGCTGAGTCCAAAGTCAACTGGGGAAGAGAAATAAATTTGTTCCTTTACTAAGAGGTATAGTAAAGTCACAGGGCAAAGAAATTGGATACAGAGAAGGGTGAAGCAGTGCCAACAATGCAATCAACCATAGTTATTAAAGGTTAAACTGTGAACTCATTGACAGGAGAGTCCAAGTCTTGTTTATCAAGGGGTCAGGGTACCTAGACCAAAGCCTGACACATTGATTCATTGATTCATTCAACAAGAATTGTATACTAGAACCTGACCTCAGAACCTACTATACAGCTACAATAGTCAAAACACCCTGGTACTGGTACAACAACAGATACATTGACCAATGGAACAGAATTGAGAACCCAGATGTAAATCCATCCACCTACAGTCACCTGTTCTTCGACAAGGGCCCAAAGTCCATCAAATGAGGAACAGACACAAGGGAAAGATTAGTCCAGAGGACTAATGGACCACAATTACCACAGCCTCCACCAGACCGAGTCCAGTACAACTAGATGGTGCCTGGCTACCACCAGTGACTGCTCCGACAGGGATCACAGTAGAGGGTCCTGGACAGACCTGGAGAAAAATGTAGAACAAAATTCTAACTCACAAAAAAAAGACCAGACTTACTGTCCTAACAGGGACTGGAGAAACCCCGAGAGTATGGCCCATGGACATCCTTTTAGCTCAGTAATGAAGTCACTCCCGAGGTTCACCGTTCAGCCAAAGATTAGACAGGCCCATAAAACAAAACAAGACACCAGCCCAGGGCCAAGGACTAGAAGGCAGGAGGGGACAGGAAAGCTGGTAATAGGGAACCCAAGGTTGAGAAGGGAGAGTGTTGACATGTCATGTGGTTGTTAACCAGTGTCATAAAACAACATATGTACTGTTTAATGAGAAGCTAGTTTGTTCTGTAAGCCTTCATCTAAAGTACCATTTAAAAAATATGTACATATAGATCTTAAAAACAAAACTGTATACTAGAGCACCCACCCACCCATATGAAACAACTTCAATGAAAAGTTATAGGAGATTGTAATTATAGCCCATATACGTTTTAGTAGGGTCAGAAAAGGGGAAGTAGTAGGTACATTTAATAAATACAAAATAAGCGATGAATATATGAAGGAAGGAAGGAAGGAAGGAATGTTGATTCACGCTGCTAGGTTAGGGAAAAGAGTTGTGTAGAAATGAGGCAAGCAGGAATACTCAGGTAACGGGGTGGGGAGAGGTTGATAATACCATTTCTGATCTTTTTACTTTTTCTGAAGGGATCTGAAATCCTTACCAATGTATGGGGAAATCTCTACATATGAGGGCAAGTTTTCCTACTACTATAGAGGCTAAAAATGTCAGAATTCACTTCCCCAGCCTCCTTTGCTGCTACAGTATGGCCACGTGCTTTCCAATTAGTCACTCTCTCCAGCCTCTGCAACGAATGGTACAAGAAGCAAGATCTACAGGAATTCATTCGTGTGCAGGTGATACTACATCTATTTTCCAAGAGTTGCTGATGCCTTGTTGTTGATGTTGTTGTGTGCCCTCAATTCGTTTCTGGCTCATAGCGACCCTATGTTACAGAGTAGAGCTACCCCTTTGAGTTTCCCAGGCTGAAATCTTTCAGGGAGCAGATTGCCACGTCTTTTTTTTTCCGCGGAGCCACTGAGTTCGATGTATTATGATTAGAGAACCATTGTCCCCATTTTCTTGCTGGCTGGAACCTGAGGGTCATTTCCTGCTTCTAGAAGCTGCCACATTTCTTGGCTTATGGCCCCGTTTCTTGATCTTCAAGCCAGCAACGGAAGAGGGTGAGAGACCTCATGTCACGTCTCTCTGACCTCCTCTACTGCCTTTCTCTTATACTTTTAAGGACTCGTGTGATTACATTTGGTGCACTCACATAATCCAGGATAATCTCCCCATCTCAAGATCTTTAACTTAATCCCAACAGCAAAGTCCCTTTTGCCACGTAAGGTACCATACTCACAGGTTCCAATGATTAGGGTGTGCACATCTGTGGGGGCGGCGGGGGGGTAGCATTATTCTGCCTACCACAGTACCTAATCTCTAACATAGATGAATTAAAAAGAAATTATATACATTATTTCCAAAAGAGAAGAAACAGCAAAAAATGTGGAAAGAAGTTGCTTCTAGGAAATATGACTGCCATTTTGTGCTTGTGGGTGGGAGGAGGAGGTTTGAAATAAGGTGTTGCTCTTTTTTGTTAAAGGCCTCTAAATACTACTTGACTTTTTAAACTACATACAAGTACTATTTTGATGAAGATTGAATATAATTATAAAATAAAATAAAGGGAAGTTTTCCCAAGTACTGTTTTAGGGGGAAAAAAAAGTCAGTTTGTGAAGGATGGCATTTAGGAGGAAAAGTTTAATGTCTGAGTTGAAATTTAGCCTGCCTGCCCTGCTGGAGGAGGAGAAAATACATGGAATGGAGACATGGCATCCTACTGAGGCCATCTCAGACCAGCCTTGCTTTGCTTACCTGGTAGCTAACCACAGACACAAGAATAAGTGCAGAGGAGACTCGCAGAATTGCTCAGCTGAGTCCAGCCCAGATTGCCAACTGTGCGCTAAATAAATGGTTGTTATCCTAAGCCATTTCGTTTTGGGGTGGTTTATTACACTGAGGTCCCTGGTTGGTGCAAATAGTTTGTGCTTGGCTACTAACCTAAAGGTTGGCAGTTTGAATCCGCCCAGAGGCATGTCAGAAGAAAGGCCTGGTGATCTACTTCCACAAGATTGTTGTTGTTAGTTGCAGAGATGTTGATTCTGACTCATGGAGACACCATGTGTGCAGAGTAGAACTGCACTCCATAGGAGTTTTCAAGGCTGTGACCTTTTGGAAGCAGATCGCCAGGCCTGTCTTATGAGGCACCTCTGTGTGAGTAGAACTGCCAACCTTTCAGCCAGTAGTCGAGCACTTAACCATTTGAACCATTCAGGGATTCCTTCCATAAGATTGCAGCCATTGAAAACCCTTTGTAGTGCAGTTCTACTCTGACACAGAAGGGGTCGCCATGAGTCAGAATTACCTCAATGGCAATGGATTTTGTTACACAGAAATAAGTAAACAGTATACCAAAATACCATAGTATTACAAACCATGTACCTAAGTGAAAGAGCCTTTTCAGCTTTGGAACCCAAATTTATAATGAAAAAAATACCATTTTTCCTTTTGGAATATTTCACTATCAATATTTTATTTGTGATAGCATTCTATTCTTTTAAGAGTTTGCCGAACAATTTTACATTACTTTTAGTATAGTGTCTTTTCTACCCTTTCAATATCCAATTTGACTTTCTAGATTGGAAATTCATAATCAAGAGATAAGGATTAGAACAGTTTTTCCTAGTGTATACCACAGTATTTTAAGGGCAGACAAATTTGAAAAAAGTTTGGTTGTTTCTGTAAACACATAAAGAGCAAGTTCTAGCCCAAAGAAAAATGGACTTTTTCTTATGATATGAAAGACAGAAAACAGAAGAGTCTTTCAGGGTTTTTTAGTAATTTTTTTTGGACAATAAAATTATCCCATGCTTAGTGAAGTATAAAGAACAACGTAACCGTCACTTATAATCCTGTTTCCCAGAGATTGTTAACATTTTAGCACATTTCTTTCCATGTTTCAGATGTAATTTTGCATAGTTTTTAACTTTTTATAATATTTATATGCTGTCTTTCTTTTCCATAAACATACACATTAAGCAGTTTTTCATTTCTTTAAAACAATTTGTAAAATAATTTTAACAGTTATATAATATTCCATTCTGTGCATATATTATTATTGACTTTAGGTTATATTTTAATCAAATTATGAACAATTCACATTCCCTTCCATTGTATAAACTGATATAAATAATGTCTTGATGGACATTTTTGTGCATAAATCTCTGTACATTTGTGCATATTTCTGGTGATTTTCTTAGGATATATGCTTAGAAGTGGAATTACCAGGTAGAAGGGCATCAAAATTTTTAAGACTCTTGAAACATATATAATTGTCCTCCCCAAAGCTGCCACCAGTTCCTCTTCCTGGCTGCAGTGAGTGAGGTTCTTTTAGTGCACCCTTACAAGGATTAAGTATATGCTTAGTTAAAAGTCTGTGCTATTTTAAAAGACATAAAACAAATCTTACAGCTGTATTTTGCATTTTTATTGCCAATAAAGCTGATCAATTTTTCAGGTATTTATTGCCAATTTTCATTTTCATGTTGGAAGAATTTTCGGATAATGTCATTTTCTTCATTTATTCAAAACACTTTTAATTCCTGTGAGCTCACTATAGGTTAGAGATTGTACTCTTTATCTCTTACATTTCTTGCAGGTAATTTTCCCAGCTTGTTTGATTTCTAATTTTGATAAACAGAAGTCTTACGTTATTATGTAGATGTACCTATTGAAATTTCAATTTGCTTTTTTTTATGTTGCTTTCCAGTTTCAAATGCTTTCCTTTCTTCTTTTTTTTCTTTTAAATGATATTTCATTATGTTTTAGGTAAAAGTTTACACAGCAAATTAGGTTCCTCTTTAACAATTTTTATACAAATTGTTCTGCACCATTGGTTACAATTTTTACAATGTCAGCACTCTCATTATTTTCCATTCTGTTTGTTCTGTTTCCATTGATCTAATTTCCCTTCCCCTCCTTGCCTTCTCATCTTTGCTTTTGGGTAAATGTTGACCCTTTGGTCTCATATAGTTAATTGTTTAAGGGAGCACATTACTCACAGGTGATAGTGTTTATTTTATAAGCCAGTCTATTATTGGACTGAAAAGTGACCTGCAGAAACAGCTTCAATTCCAAGTTCGAAGGATATCTTAGTGTGATAGTCTTGGGGATTCCTCTAGTCTCTATCAGTCCTGTAGGTCTGGGCTTTTTTAGGAATTTGAGTTTTGTTCTACATTTTTCTCCCATCCTACCTGGGACCGTCTACTGTGCCCCTGGTCAGAACAGTCGGTAGTGGTAGCCAGGTACCATCTAGTTCCTCTGGTCTCAGGTTAGAAGAGGCTGTGGATCGTGTGGGCTGTTAGTCCCATGGACTAGTTTCTTCTTTGAGCCTTTGATTTCCTTCATTTTCTTTTGCTTCATATGAGTAGAGACCAATAGTTATATCTTAGATGGCTGCTTGCAGCTTTTAAGACCCCAGGCACTACTCACCAAATTAGGATGTAGAACATTACCTTTGTGAACTATGTTATGCCAGTTGACTAAGTTGTCCCCCAAGGCAAGTCTTTTGACCCAGTAAACCAATCCTGTGAGTTGTTTGGATATGTCTAGGAAGCCTCCGTAACTGTGTCCTCTATGCGGTATGTTATATATGTAGATATATATGCAGCACACACAAATGTGTATATACATATGCTTAGAGATACACCTATAAATGTACATGCATTTACTCACATATGCCTTCCTGTACACATATATGCATCCACATCTACCTACATAACCACACATATATTTTTGGGTTTTTACTGTTGTTGCGAAATTGTGTATGTTATAGCATTTACCGAAATTGCCCCTTTTTCTTGTGTAGTTCTTAGTGTCTTTATTTACCTTGGTCAAGTTGTGCTGACTTCACCCGTATTTGAGGTTGTCTTTCCCATCACCAAAAGTAACAAATGCTTCTATCTAGAAAGTGATTCCCCCTCCCTCTCCCTCTCATCCCTGGCAACCATCAAAGAACTTTGCTTTCTGTGTTTATGTCTATTCTTGACTATAATAGTGGGACCATACAATATTTGTCTTTTGGTGATTGACTTATTTTACTCAGCATAATGCTGTCTAGATTTAGCTATGTTTTAAGATGTTTTGCAGACTGCTCATTATTCTTTATAGTTACATAGTATTCCATTGTATGTACAATACATTTATGCAGATAATACACATCTTCTATGTTTGTTTGCCAACTGCGCCCTCCTCCCATGAGGTATTTTTGTAAGCATGCTATGCTGATTTTTCTACAGCAACAGGTAAATAATTAGCATAGCAGCGCTTATGAAGATACCTCACTGGGGGAGGGCATGGTTGGCAAACAAACGTAGAAGGTGCACGTTGTTTGCGTACTACAATTTTTTTATCCATTCATCCATTGATGGGCACTTAGGTTGTTTCCGTCTTTTTGCTATTGTGAATAATGCTGTGTCTTAGGCTGGGTTCTCTAGAGAAGCAAAACCAGTAAAGCATATATATATATTTATATCAAAGAAAGAGCTCACGTGATTGTAGAGGCTAGAACGTCCCAAGTCCGTGGATCAGGGTAGAGGCCTCTCCCAAGTCACACAGCCGCAGAAGCTGGCAAACCCAAGATCAGCAGGTCAGACAGCAGGGCTCCTGCTCACAGGCTGTGAAGGTTGATGAATTCCAAGATTGGCAGGGAAGACCAAAAGGTTTCTCTTGATTCACGTAGCTGCAGGGGCTGGCGAACCCAAGATTGGCAGGTCAGAGAGCAGGGCTCTGCTCACAGGTTGTGAAGATCGGTGAATCCCAAGTTCGGCAGATAAGCTGACAGCTCAAGTCCCAAGAACTGGAGATGAGATGACAGGAGGCAGCTGCAGGATCCAGAGTGAGCAAAAAGCCAGAATGTCTGCTTATATTCAGATGCAGGCCACACCCCCAAGGAGACTCCCTTTCAACTGACTGGCTACTCACAGTATATTCAATCATGGGAGTGATCCCATTGAAACACTGAGAATCATTGCCCAGCCAGGTTGACACACAATCTTAACCATCACGTGCTGCAATGAACATAGGTATGCATATGTCTATTCACGTCATTGCTCTTATATCTCTAGGATATATAATATACCTAGGAGTGGGATTGCTGGAACATAAGGTATTTCTATTTCTAGCTTTCTGAGGAAGCGCCATACTGTTTTCCATAGTGGTTGTACCATTTTACAATCCCACCAGCAGTGTATAAGAGTTCCAATCCTCACACAACATCACCAGCATTTCTTGTTTTTTGATCATTGCCATTTTTGCAAGGGTGAGATGGAATCTCATTGTAATTTTGATTTGCATCTCTCTAATGGCTAATGATCACGAGCATCTTTTCATGTATTTGTTGGCCACCTGAGTGTCCTCTTTTGGTGAAGTGTCTTTTCATGTCCTTTGCCTGTTTTTTGATTGGATTGTTTCTTTTTTTATTGTGAGTTGTTGAAGTTTTCTATATATTTTAACGGATTAGACCCTTATCAGATAAGTCATTGCCAAAGATTTTTTCCCGGTCTGTAGGTTCTCTTTTTACTCTCTTGCTGAAGTCTTTTGATGAGCATAAGTATTTAATTTTTAGGAAGTCCCAGTTATCTAATTTATCTTCTGTCATTTGTGCATTTTTAGTTTTGTTTTATAGGCTATTTATGCCAAAAATTAGTACCCCTAGTTTTGACCCTAAGTTATCTTCCAGGAACTTTATAGTTTTAGCTTTAACATTTAGGTCTTTGATCCATTTTGAGTTAGTTTTTGTGCATGATGTGAGGTATGGATCTTGATTCTTTTTTCTGCATATAGATATCCAGTTTTGCCAGCTCCATTTGTTAAAGAGACTCTTTCTTCTCCATTGAATGGACTTTGACCTCTTATCGAAGATCAGTTGCCCGTAGATGGATGGATTTACTTCTAGGTTCTGAATTCTATCCTTTGGACTGTGTGTCTGTCACTGAACCAGTACCAGGGTGTTTTGATTACCACGGCTGTACAGTAAGTTTTGAGATCAGGAAGTGTGAGGCCTCCTACTTTGTTCTTCTATTTCAATATTGCTTTAGCTATTCAGGGCCTCCTTCCTTTCCTTATAAAGTTGGCTATTAGTTGTTCCATTTTACTAAAGAATGTTGTTGGGATTTGGATCAGGATTGCTTTATATCTATAGATCACTTTTGGTAGTATTGACATTTTTACAATGCTCAGTCTTCTAATCCATGAACATGGAATGTTTTTCCATTTATGCAGATCTCTTTTAGTGCGGTAGTGTTTTATAATTTTGCTTGTGTAAGTCTCCTGTGTACCTAGTGATGTTTATTCCTAAGCATTTTATCCTTCTGGGGGCTATTGTAAATGGTATTGTTTTCTTGATATCCTTTTCAAGTCCTCTTTGTTGGTGTAGAGGAACCCAACTGTTTTTTGTATGATCTTGTACTCTGCAGCTTTGCTGAATCCTTCTATTAGTTGCAATAACTTTCTTGTGGAGTCTTTGGGATTTTCTATGTATAGGATCATGCCATCTGTGAAGAAGGATACTTTTACTTCTTCCTTTCCAATTTGTGTACACTTTATTTCTCTTTCTTGCCTTATTGATCTAGCTAGAACTTCCAGTACCATATTGAATAAGAGTGGTAATAAAGGGCATCTTTATCTTGTTCCTGTTCTCAGGGGGGATGCTCTCAGTCTTTCTCCATTGAGTATAATGTTGGCTGTTGGTTTTGCATATATGCCCTTAATTATGTTGAGGAATGTCCTTTCAATTCCTATTTTGCTGAGAGTTTTTATCAGGAAAGGGTGTTGGATTTTATCAAATGCATTTTCTTCATCAATTGAGAAGATCATGTGACTCTTTTCCTTTGTTTTATTTATGGTGAATTATTGAACCATCCTTGCATTCCTGGTATGAATCCCACTTGATCATGATGTATTATTTTTTTTTGATATGCTATTGAATTCTGTTGGCTAGAATTTTGTTGAGAATTTTTGTGTCTGTATTCATGAGGGATATTGGTCTGCAATTTTCTTTTTTAGTGGTGTCTTTCCCTGGCTTTGGTATCAGGGTTGTGTTGGTTTCATAGAATGAATTAAGGAGTATTCCTTCCTTTTCTGTGTTCTGGAATAGTTTGAGTAGAATTGGTATCAATTTTTCTCTAAATGTTTGATAGAATTCTCCAATGAAGCTGTCTGGGCTGGGAGATTTTTGTTGTTGTTGTTATTGTTGGGAGTTTTTTTTTAATGACCTCTTCAATTTCTTCTTTTGTTATGAGTCTGTTCAAATTTTCTACCTCTATTTGTGTTAGTTTAGGATGGTAGTGTGTTTCTAGAAATCTGTCCATTTCTTCTAGGTTTTCAAATTTATTGGAGTACAAGTTTTTATAATATTCAATTATGATCCTTTTTATCTCAGTTTTTTCTGTTGTTATGTCACACATTTCTTATTTTGGTTATTTGCCTCTTCTCATTTTTTTGCTTTGTCAGTTTGTCCAGTGGTTTGTCAATTTTATTGCTCCTCTCAGAGAACCAACTTCTAGTCTTGTTGATTCTTTCTATTTTCTATTTAATTAATTCTGCTCTGATCTTTATTATTTCCTTTCTTCTGGTGACTGTGGACTTCTTTTGCTGCTCTTTTTCTATTTGTTCAAGTTATAGGGTTAAGCTATTGATTTTGCCCCTTTTTTCTTTTTTGATGTGTGCTTTTATTGCTATAAATTCTCCTCTGAGCACTGCTTTTGCTGTGTCACGAAGGTTTTGGTATGTTGTGTTTTCATTCTCATTTGCCTCTAAGATTTTTTTTTATTTCATTTTTTATTTCTTCTACTACTCACTAGTTTTTATGTAAGGTGTTATTCAGTTTCCGTGTATTTAATTTTTTTTCCTTGTTCCTTCTCTTACTAATTTCTAGTTTTATAGCACTATGATCAGAGAAGATGCTTTGTAGTATTTTAGATTTTTTTTAAATTTATTGAGGCCTGCTTTGTGGCCTAAAATATGATCTATTCTGAAGAATGATCCTTGTGCATTGGGAAAGAATGTGTACTGTGCTACTGTTGGGTAGTGTGTTCTGTATATATTTACGAGATTGAGTTGGTTGATTGTGTTATTTAGATCTTCTGTATCTTTGTTGAGTTTCTTTCTAGTTGTTCTGTCCATCATTTACATTCAATGTGATTATTGATAGGTATGAAATTTACTGCTGCCATTTTGTTATGCTTTTTTTGTGGTATCAACAGTTTCTTTGTTCCACTTAATTTTCTGTGCTGAGTTCTTTTTGTTTATAGATTTTCTTTTTGTGTTCTTTGTTGTTGTTGATTTTGTGTTTACTGAGTCTTTTTGGTTTTCGTCTTCTTTATTTTGGTGACTAGATTTATTAATTTTCTTTGTGATTACTCTGAAATTTAGCTTTATCTTCCTAAGTTTAAAACAGTCTGTTATATCTTGATATTTCATTGACTCCTGCTCCTTATGGAAGTTTTATAACTGCACCATTTATTTCCCCTTTTTGTTTTGAAGTTGTCATCGTTTACAGATTGTCATCTCTGTTTCCCTGTTTTCAGTTTTGCAGCTTCATTTTACTTCTGTGAATTCTTTATCTGGGTTGGTATCTGGGTGATGCTGTCATGTGTCTTAATCTCAGGCTGTTGTCTAGTGTTGTTGGTTCTCTGTCTGAAGGATTCTCTTTAATATTTCTTATACAGTTGGTCTTGTTTTTACAAATTCCCTAGTCTTAGTCATCTAGTGCTCCTCCAACAGAAATACCACAAGTGGATGGCTTTAACAAAGAGAAGTTTATTCTCTCACAGTCCAGTAGGCTACAAGTCCAAATTCAGGGCATCAG
>NW_004444036.1:4907722-4946748 GCF_000243295.1 Trichechus manatus latirostris
AGGAGAAGGCTTTCTCTCTCTGTCGGCTCTGAAGGAAGGTCTGTGTCATCAATCTTCCCTTGGTCTGGAAGGTCCTTGTGATACATCAGTCTTCCCTTGGTCTGGGAGCGTCTCAGCGCAGGAACCACAGGTCCAAAGGATGCGCTCTGCTCCCGGCACTGCTTTCTTGGTGGTGTGAGGTTCCCGTGTGTCTCTGCTTGCTTATCTCTTTTATGGCTCAGAAGAGATTGCATTGAGACACTATCTAATCTTGTCAACCTCATCAGTATAACCTCATCACAGTGACAGAATTTACAACACATAAGGAGATCACATATAATCTCATCATAGTGATAGAGTTTACAACACATAAGGAAATCACATCAGATTACACAATCATACAACACTGGTAATCATGACCCAACCAAGTTGCTACACACATTTTTTGGGGGACACAATTCAATCCATGACATCCCTTAATTTCTGTTTCTGGGAATGTCCTAGTTTTGCCATAGTGTTTGAAAGATAGTTTTGCTGTATATAGGATTCTTGGTTGGCAATTCTTTTCTTCCAGGGTTTTATATATGTCATCCCATTGCCTTCTTGCCTGCATGGTTTCTGCTAAGAAATAAGCACTTAGTGTTATTGCTGCTCCTTTGTAGGTGATATTTCATTTCTCACAAGCTGTTTTCAGAATTCTTTCTTTGCCTTTGGTTTTGGAAAGTTTGATTATGATATGTCTTGGTGACTTTCTTTTGGGGTCTAACCTGTATGGGGTTCATTGAACTTCTTGGATGGAAACCTTCTCCTCTTTTATGATATTAGGGAAGTTTTCTGCCAATAAATATTCAAAAATTCTCTTCGTGCTTTCCCCCACCCCTTCTCTTCTGGAATTCCTGTTACGCGCAAATTATTTCTCTTGATAGTGTCCCATATAACTCTTAGGCTTTCTTCATTTTTCTTTATTCTTTATTCTGATTGTTCCTTAAACAAATCAGAAGGAAGAGATTTGTCCTCCATTTCACTGATTCTTTCTTCCATTGATTCAATTCTACCTCTATGTCCTTCCATTGAGTTATCTATTTCTGATATTTTATTGTTAATCTTCTGGATTTCTAGTTGCTGTTTTTGTATGTTTCTAATTGTCTTTTTATTTTGTTCTTGTATTGTTTTCCTGAATTCTTCTAGGGTTTTGTCTGTGTTTTCCTTGATCTCTTTGAGGATCCTATATATAAGTCTTTTCAATTCCTTATCAGGTAGTTCTGTTACCATTTCTTCCTCAGGAAGATTTTCTTTCCCTTTATTTTGTTCACTTGTTTGAGTTATCTTATCCTGTTTCTTCATATGATTTGTTATTGTCTACTGTCACTGAGGCATTAAGGTATTAATTTATTTATTTGTATATTTGTTTATTGATTGTATGTATGTTTCTTTTGTGATTTTTTTGTTTTGTTTTGATGTATCTGGAGCTTTGTTTCTTCTTTTTCTTTTAAAAATGTCTTTCTTCCTTTGTATTATTTTAATTGTTGTTGTTTTGTGGTTCTGGTCTGTGTGTGACTTTGATGGTATCTGTTGGCTGGGCATGATTTCCTCTCACTAGTGGGTATGGTGGGCCTTACCCACGTGCAAGTCCTCTGTGGTTAGGCTAATATGTCTTCCCTTTCCGAATTGGATGGAGGTGGGAGAGCAGGTTCTTTCCCTGGTATTGGGTGACAAGTGTTGGGTGGTCAGGCTCCCTCCACAGCCCTTGTGCGACCATGAGGTCCTTCTGGTTTGGTCCTAGCAGTTAGTGCATTCTCTGAAGGTCAGGGCAGGATGTCTCCATATCTGCTGTGAAGGAGTGCTACCCAAATGGATGGGGTAGACCCACTCTACATGCATGAATTAGCATCTCAGTAGGCGATGGAGTATCAAGGGGTTTCGTTGCAAGTACAGACAGGCTGTAGGGGCTGTTTAATTGTGGGATGTGCAGCATTGCAGTTGGGTAGACGTTGGATGAGGGCACTAAGATCTACTGCTCATTCTTTGGCAGAGGTGCAGATGGCACCTGTCAGGATGTGATTGGCGTTGCTGATGAGGTGATGTGTCTGTTTGGCCAGTCACCAGGGTGTGGGTGCAGAGAGCATTCTTGCTGGTCTCTGGGTTAGGCGCTGCTGGTTGCTGGGTGGTTGGGGCCAGGGCGCATGGGTCACCAGTCACTAGGTGGCTGGCATGAGAACTTGCACCACTGGTTGCTGGGGAGGCAGGGTGGTGGAGGGAGGGGAGGGTGTCGGGCCTCTGGTCACTGGTCTGGTGGCAGGAGCGCATGCCACAGATCACCAGGTGGGTGGGGCAGCATGGGGGTAGGCAGAGTGGGTATGAGCCCTGGTTGCAGGTCTGACAGTGTGGGAGTGCACACTCTGGATCGCCGGGTGAGGGGGAGGTGGGGCACACTGCTGATCACTAGGAGGATGGAGGGGGGAGGAGCAGGGAGTGTGCTCCCCATCTCTGACGTGGGGGCCAGGGCACTCCCCTCAGAGTGCAGCCAGCGATCAGAACCTGGCTCCAACCAAATGTAAGGAGGTAGGGGCTGTCCAGAGTACAGTCAGGTGGGAAGATCTTTAACCACCACCCCAAAGATCCTCCACTCCACCAGTGCCACCCACTCAAATGATCAGGGGCCACTGTTGGTAAGTAGTTCTGTCCTTATTTTCTGGCACCCTCCCTGCTCTATGGTCACCTGCTTTTGCCCACCTTCCTGCACGCTCCGTCCTTAGATCCAGTTCATGTTCTGCTCACCTTGCTTTGCTCTGGGTATGTCTACACAGTATCTGTCTCCTATTGGGGATTCCATGAAGTTGCCTTCCTGTGCTCCTCACCTGGGAATGCTGCTCGCTTTGTCTCAAGATGGCCACACTGTGCTGGGCCAGCTAGTAGGGCGTCTACAGTCTGTAAGTCTCCTTGTTCGATGTTCTCATTCAGTTTCTCCTTCCCTTCAGTGTTCAATCAAATTCTTCATCCTTCCGTTTGCTATTCCGGGTTCCCAGATTGTCATCTGTATCTGTTTCACATGGTTTCTCGGTTCTTTGCTATAGAAGAATGACATGGTGTGTGTGACTAAGCCACCATCTTCTGTGGATATCTAGAATGCTTTTCTTTATCCCAAGATCAGATAACTATTCAGCCATTTTCTTCTGTGTTTTTGCATGTGTTAATTTTTTCTACTTTTGAATTTTTAACCAGAAGATCAATCATAGATCCTAGTGATTATAGTATAAGAAGAATAAATTACCATAGGTAAGCAGTGGCAGGGGAGCTTCCTTTATCTTCTCTTAGGGAATATACACTTGTGAAATTGTGATGAAATTAAAAGATACTTAGTTTAACTTTGACAGTTGAATTTTTTTTCTGTCATACTGTTGGGCTTTTTCACTTTAATCCACAGAGATACAGCACTATTTCCAAGAGAGATGACCTAGATTCTTTCTCTGTCTGACAAATGCCAGTAGAGAGGAGTGAGGTCGGTTTCTACATCAGTGATCAGTCTGACCACTGTGATGAGAAATTCAGAACACATGTACATTCAAGAGGATGGATGGACAATATAGTGTGTTGGAAATTGGCCTTAATCTCTCTCTCTCTCTCTTTTTAAATACAGTCACTCTGAAGCTTGCATATTTTCCTCCTTTTAGTTGCTTCCTGATGGTTTCCTAGCATAAAAAAGGATTTGATTTTCTCAAAATATTAGCTAAACCTGTCCTTCATTACAATATTCTTGGATATCATTGCATTAAAATTTAAGCTAGAGTAACATAATTTACTGATGGCATTGGAGGTTTAATAGAAATTATTTATTATATATTGCCTACCTACCTCTGAACCTTGAGCAATCTGCAAAAACTTAGATACTATGCAGTATCAACAAACGTTAAAAACAACTATTAAAGTAGAAGTACCAAGTAATGGGAACAAGGGTTGAGATGGAGATGGGAAAGACAGGAGTAGAATAATTGTAACAGAAAAAAGCCAAGGGAAGCAGGCTATTACCTAATGGATCGGTAACGCTAAGCAAGTGTTACGTAGCTATCTAATAAAGGGAGACACACCAAATCATCAGACAGATCAACCAGCTCCTAGCTCAAAATTCTGAAAGAAACTGAACATGTGAGTTGGGAACTTGGAACAATATAATGAATAGTATCTTCAATAACAATTTTATAACTGCTGAGACCTTCTTTATATGACCATTTTTATACTGGTCCTTTATAAAAATGAGGGCATAATATTAATGGTAGTTTCAGGAAGGCATTTCTAGAAGAATCAGTTGAGAAAGCAATGTTGATCAAAGGAGGTATTTGGAAGGAGAATCCATAGCATAAAAGGAGTTGCAGGTATCAGGACTGGTTAGTAGAATTAGGATTTGTGAAGTCAATCAATTCAGTAATTTACATGGTACCTATACTCACATCAGCAGCACATATACATGTCACCTGAACATTATGGAAAGAGAGACAAAGCCAAGTGGCAAGGGTGGGGGGGAGGGAGCTCCAGAAAGCTTACATTTTAACTCCAGTGTCTGCCATGTTCCTTCATGTGGTTCAACAGTCTGCGTCCTTAATGACTTTTAATACCTTTGCTGCCACTTACCACAAAGGTGGATTTCCTATTTCTAGGCAGGGAGCAGGATACAGAGTTAAATTGAACTGAGATGAAGAGATCCGTGAAAATTCTCATCTTTCGGCTGAGCTGGACCTTTTAGTTTGCAACCCATTCTTTTAATTTCCCTGGATTCCTACCTGAGCCCACTTCTTTCCATTTCCTCCTTATTTTATGGCAAAATTAGATAGTGTTAACAAAAATATTAAAAAATGATGCTGCATGCCCAGATTGACAACAGCAATCATTGAGCGAACAGGTGTTGAATTTTTCTTTTGTGTTGTTACAAAGTTTGTCATCCTTACTTCCTTGGGACTTTTGTTACTTTGGGTTTTTTGGGTGCTTTTTGTTTTGTTTTTGCCAAATGTAATATGAAAGCAGATATTGCAGCTTTAGTCTGTTATGCTGATTTAGTAAAAAAAATTTACATATGTTGCTTGCTTTCTATGCTTCTGTGAAATTTTTTTCTAAAGCTTTTGTGCAGTTGAAGTATAGTAAGAATATAGTGATTCACTGGAAGAGCTTGCATTGAAAAACAAAATGTAATGGGTAATAATGGATAATAAATATAGAAAGCAGTTGGTCAAGAATTTTCTAGAGAGGATACCAAGATTTAATTACTGAAAAACAGTAATCAGTAGGATTTTGAGATATAATTTTTCCAAATGTTGATGCTTTCTTTCAAATAGAAGTTTTAAACATTTTTTATTTTTCATCTTCAGTCTCCCATAGGAAATAAAGCACGTACCAGGATACTTAAAGTTTCAGAAGACTGTTCTTAAAATGGCTGTTTTGATAACTGGTTTTGGCTAGTTTTGTCTTAGATGCATTTTCATATAGGAATATGTGTGAAGGAGAGGAATCATGCAAAATGTGTTTACTGCTTCGTCTGATGTCTTACATTCAGGCTTAAAGGAATGATAATCACCCTGGATACTTCTGTAGTTCAGACTATGTTCATTTGTTAAAAAAGAAAAATAAATAAAAATAGGCATTATAGATACATAGGAATTGGGGCCAGTTCTCTAAAAAATAAAGATCTACTATGATACTGAATCCATCTTGTGGATCCCAGTATCACATGACTGATGGGAAACATGTTAGTGTGACCTCTGTTGGTATACGGTAAAAGTTTTCTCCATTTATATACCTATTATATATATATATATATATATATATATATATGCATATATTTTTCCCTTTTGTAAGTAATTACTATGATAATTGATATGTAGTGAAACTGGCATGGATTTAAAACTAGATGGAATGGCTTTTATTTCTGGCAAGAAAAGGCATAGTCTAATATTAAAGATTCTGGCCCAGGTCACCATACAAGGGTTTAAGTTCAAGCTCTTCCATTAATGAACTATGTAACCACAGGCAAATCAGGAAGGGGCTTCATGCCACAGTTTCCCCATCTCTAAAATGGAAATAGTAATACTTAATTTCACTAACTCACAGGATCGTTGTGAGGAAAATGACAGCATAATTGCAAAAGTGCTTTGAAAAGTAAAAAGCTATACAACGTTATTACTTATATGGGTCATAAAAATTTTTCGAGGGTAGAAAAGTTATTTTACTCATTATTAAGTGAAATATAAGGACACTAAGTACCTTTCTTGGTCAAGTTTATAGCAAAAATACATGTACCTTCCTTTTTCTGTTTATTTAAGCATGCTCTGCATTTTAAAAGAACACTGCTGTAGAAGACTTTATACCAAGTTCTCTGAAAGCTGAAATACCATTGTTCCATAATATATGCTTAAAACAATCTGCCCAATGCAATAACCAGGTTTCAAGTTATCATAAAAAATAACTTACCACTGATAACCTGGAAGGCAGAGTGTGTGTGAGTGGCTGGTGTTGATGGATCACACAATGGAAGTTTTAGTGATGTCCAAAAGTAGTGCTGAAACGGATGCATTTGAAAGAGCTGTAGAAATAATGCAAATCTTTGGTTTCACAGGAATCTCTTCATGTTTTAAAGGTATTTAACTCTGTAGAACCGCAATTACGGAAAGCTCAGTAATGCTGTTAATGGTATTTGTAAAATACACATTTAATGTGGTGTAATATTTTTATATATTCTGAAGAGAGGCGATTAGAGGCATCACAGTTGTGCTTTAGTGCCAGGGGAGAAGACTCAAATAGCCTAAGGTATAGTAAGATATAAAGCTTCAGTGAAAAAATTATAATATATTACATTCCTGATGTAATCTTGCTGCCATGCTATGTTATCAATAGCTTTAAAAAAAATAAAGACTACCACAGGAAAAAAAATTAAAAAAATGAGAGAAAATGCATACACATAGTTACACTACATAAGTACATCTTTATGTTCAATTTGGATAATCTCTTCCTATCTTAGTGTGTGTGTATGTGTATGTATATATGAATTGAATTCTGTGTTTTACTTTTTATTGTGGAAAATTTCAAACAAACAGGAAAGTAGAGAGGAGGATATAATGAATCATCAACAGTGCCCTCGCTGCATTAGTTATTGACATTTTTTCCAACCTTATTTCATCTCTGCCATCTCCCACTTTTTCTTCAACATTTTATTATAAAAATTTTCAAATGTAGAGAAAAGTTAAAAAATTATAGTGCACACGCATATGCTCACCACCTAGGTTCCACAGTTAACCTTTTCCTATACTTGTTTCAGCACATATTTATCCATCCCTCCATCTATCCATAATCAATCCCACTTATGTTTTGATATATTTCTGAGTAAGTTGCAGACATTGGCATATTTTCCACCAGAAACTTCAGTTAGCATCTTAGTAACAGAGTTCAATATTTGTTTATAATTCCTTATTTTGAGGTAACATTTACATATGGCAAATATTCAGAAATATTAAGTATACCATTTGATGAGTTTTGACATATGCATATACCTGCGTAGCCCGAACTCCTGTTAGGGTCTAGAACATCACTATCACTCCAGAAAGTTCCCCTGTGCCCCTTCCCAGTCAATCATGCCTTCCCCAGAGACAGTCCACTTTTCTGATTTTTTTTTTTACCATATATTAATTTTGCCTGTTTTAGAACTTCTTATAAATGGAATCATATGGTATGTGCTCTTTTGTGTAAGGCTTCTTTCGTTCAGTACAATGTTGCTGAGATGCATCCATGTTGTGTGTATAAGTAATTTGTTTCAATCCTCCAATTAAAAAAAAAACTTGATGAATTATTTTAAAGCAAATCTCGGGCATCATGTCCTTTCACTCATACATGCCTCCATTTCGTGTGTATTCTTACTTACTTGGACCTAAGCGTAGTCTGCCTCCAGTTTTCACTTTCTTTCCACTAGGTTTTCTCACCCCCATCATTGTATGCATAACATCCCAATCACAGCACTATTCCACTCATCTGTGTTCTGTATCAGGAACCATTTTACATGAATGCTTCTATTTTCATGGACCCTTTGAGTCTGACATTTATATATGGAGAAAATCATGGTAAATAGAGTAAGGAATCATGGTGGATTGAGTGTAATTTTTACCCTACCTGAAAGACCGTGCTTTTACTGAATCTGAATATTTTTATGTAAATATCAAAGAAGTTGTTTTATACTTTCTGATCATTTGAAATTATTTTACTCTCAGATTTCCAAAGATAAGCTTCTGACCTGAACTACCAGCAGTTTAATCGTGGGACTAGAAATGAACAAGGTTAGTGTATGTTCCACTTCACCACAGATGTCAAGTTAATTAGTAAAAAACTCAGAAGGAGTAGTTTGGGGATTTGATTTTCATCACCCACTGGAAGGGAAAACATCAGCCACTGAGAGAGTGTCTCAGTATGTCTGCACCCTATTATTCTTCCACTTAAAATCTGACATCCAGAATAAAATGTGCCCTCTTGGGGAATCACATGTGGTCATAAACACATTTACTTCCTCTTTTGTGAGAAGCATAAAAATGCAAGTGACATACTTATTTCTAAAATATGTTGGCACCTCAAATTTTAAGCAAAACATAAAAATCAAGATTTTATTTAAAAATGTCTCGTGTAATTATATACTGTATTATATAGTACAAGTAATACATACTTTAAGCAAAAAATAAGTAGTATAGTCTTTGAAAAATACAATAGTTTGAACCAACTCACCATAAAATATGCTAAAACATCTAATCTGGAGACATTTATAAAAATGAACTTTCCAGGACTTGGTAGGGTTTCCCTTCCTGTATTTAGAAATGGCCACAATAGGATATGTAACAACATAAAATTATTTTGACAATGGCATTCTACTTTGGCATAAAAAAAGAATGTCCGTTGAAAATAAAACTTTATCCCTCTTTTTCAATGGTCTTTCCAGTACCATGTACCTTAACAAATATTTGTTGAAAAAATAAGTATAGATAATTGTATGGATTTAATGGGAAATGGCAATTACCTGGAACTATCATTTAGGGGGAGGCCTAGTGGCACAGTAGTTAAGAACTTGGCTGCTAACCAAAAGGTTGGCAGTTTGAATCCACCAGCTGCTCCTTGGAAACCTCATGGGGCAGTTCTACTTTGTCCTATAGGGTTTCTATGAGTCAGAATCAACTCGAAGGCAACAGTTTTAATGAGTTTTATCATTTAGGGAGGAGCCCTGGTGGCACAACGGTTAACCAAAAGATTGTTGGTTTGAGCCATGGGAAAAAAAAACCTGGCAATCTGTTCCCGTAAAGATTAAAAAACCAAGTCAAACCCATCACCATGGAGTTGATTCTGACTCCTAATGATACTATAGGACAGAGTAGAACTGCCCCATAGGGTTTCCAAGGCTGTAATCTTCACAGAAGCAGACTGCCACATCTTTCTCCAGGAGTGGCTGATGGGTTCAAACTGCTAACCTTTCAGTTAGCAGCTGAGCACTTAACCACTGTGCCACCAGAGCTCCTTCCTGTAAAAATTACAGCCTTGGTAATCCTATGGGGCAGTTCTACTCTGTCCTATAGGGTTTCTATGAATTGGAATCAACTTGATGGCATACTACAATAACAAATCATTTAGGGAGTTTATGGAATATGTTCAGGGACATTATCACTTTTGTTCTGTTCAATATTCATGAAATATGCAAAATAGATGACAGTCAGTGATGCTTGATGATTTGCCCAAGGTCACAAAGCTGGAAATACCAGGATTTGAACCTTGGTCATCTGAGCTTAGATCTAATTTCCTTCCTCTTATGTCAAGCATCACCATTAAAGATAGAAAAATAGAAGACAAACACAATTATAACACAAGACCATAGACAATGAATGATGTATGTGTAATCTAAGAGTCCACGTTTCACATCCAGGTGGAGTTATCAGGAAGTGTTCTTGGAGGATATGGCGTTGGACCTTTCTTATTGACAGAGAAGCAATAGGTTACATTTCTCTCGCATTCCAAAATATTGATGGCTTTTTCATTTGGATTCAAATGAAACATGCAATGTTCCAAGTTTGTTTGTCCTTTGTAAACACAACTTCCCGTTGGGTTTTAGGAAGATTCTAAAATGACTTAAATGACTTCCTGAGTATTAAATAGCTCTTGAAGAGCAAGATCTTGATGAATTATGTGTAATCAGAGTCACGAATCTAAGACATGAATTTTAAAATTCCCCTCAAATAGACATGTGTCAAAGCAGCAGAAGGAAAGATAAGTTGACAGGAAAAAATGTTTGAGGGTTTTCCTCTTCCTTAAGTGGTATCAAATTCTGTGAAAGGTCTAACAAACATAGACAAAAGTCTAACAAACATTATTGCTGGTTTGTACATTTTGCTCTCAAGCTCACTTTTGAACAAACTTTTTTTAAAATTCTTTTATGGCTGTAAGGCAAAAGATAGAAGTCCTAGAAGTTATTCCTGAAATGGGCTGGGAGACCTCTGAATCAAGTCCTTCCAGCATCCATGATCATGATCTGTTTGGTGCTGTCAAATTGGTTCCAACTAATAAAGACCCTACGTATAACAGAACAAAACACTGCTCGATCCTGTGTCATCCTCACAATAGTGGGTATGTTTGAGCCCATTGCTGCAGACACTGTGTCAATCCATCTTGCTGAGGGTCTTCCTTTTTTTCACTGACCCTCTACCAAGCATGATGTCCTTCTCCAGGGAGTGGTCTCTACTGGTAACATGTCCAAAGTAAGTGAGATGAAGTATCACCATTCTTGCCTCTAAGGAGCATTCTGGCTGTACTTCCTCCAAAACATATCTATTCGTTCTTCTGGCAGTTCATGGTATATTCAATATTCTTAACCAACACCATGATTCAAATGTGTCAATTCTTCAGTCTTCCTTTTCCTTTTTCATTGTCCAGTTTTTGCATGCATATGAGGCAATTGAGAATACTATGGCTTTGGTCAGGCTCACCTTAGTCACCATAATGATGTCTTTGCTTTTTAACATGTTAATTCTTTTGCAGCAGATTTGCCCGATGTAACACGTTTAATTTCTTGACTGCTGCTTCCATGATCATTGATTATGGATCCAAGTAAAATAAAATCCTTGACCACTTCAATATTTTCTCCATTTATTGTGATGTTGCTTACAGGTCCAGTTGTGAGGATTTTTGTTTTCTTTATGTTAAGGTATAATCCATACTGAAGACTGTAGTCTTTGATCTTCATCAGTAAGTGCTTCAAGTAGTCTTCACATTCTGCAAGCAAGGTTGCGTCTTCTGCATATTGCAGGTTGCTAATGAGTCTTCCTCCAATCCTGATGCCGCATTCTTCTTCTTATAGTCTAGATTATTTTCTCAGCATACATACAGATTAAATAAGTATGATAAAAGGATACAACCCTGACACACACCTTTCCTGATTTTAAACCATGCAGTATCCCCTTGTTCTGTTTGAATGACTGCCTTTTGGGCTATGTACAGGTTCCACATGAGCACAATTAAGTGTTCTGAAATTCCCATTCTTCCCAATGTTATCCATTATTTGTTATGATCCACACAATCGAATGCCTTTGCATAGTCAATAAAACACAAGTAAACATCTTTCTGGTATTCTCTGCTTTCAGCCAAGATCCAGCTGACATTAACAATGACATCCTTTGTTCCATGTCTTCTTCTGAATTTAGTTTGACTTTCTGGCATCTTCCTGTTGATGTACTGCTGCAACCATTTTTGAATTATCTTCAGCAAAATTTTACTTGTGTTAATGATAATTAATGATGTTAATGATATTGTTCTATAATTTTTCACATTCTGTTGGATCACCTTTCTTTGGAATGAGCACAAATGTGGATTTCTTCCAGCTGGTTGACCAGGTAGCTGTCTTCCAAATTTCTTGGCATGGACGAGTGAGCACTTCCAGCTTTGCATTCATTTGTTGAAGCATCTCAATTGGCATTCCACCAATTCCTGGAGCCTTGTTTTTCACCAGTGCCTTCAGTACAGCATGGACTTCTGTCTTCAGTCCCACTGGTTCTCGATCATATGCTACCTCCTGAAGTGGCTGAACGTCGACCAATTCTTTTTGGTACAGGGACTTTGTGTGTTCCTACAATCGTCTTTTCATGCTTCCTGTATCGTTCAACTTTTTGCCCATAGAGTCCTTCAAAATTGCAACTTGAGGTTTACATTTTTTCTTCAGTTCTTTCAGCTTGCAAATGATGAGTGATGGCAATGTTTTTTTTTTTTTTTTTGATAAAACTTTAACAATTATACCTTTATTCAGAATTTCTATTAAAGAGTATATTTATATATAGTAAAGTATTGTGGTATTGAAAATTTTTATCATTCTCATTATTTTGATTTTTGTTTGTGGTTTGCTGTGATCCTATGGGGTCTCCTTTACAGAGAACACAACTGCATTGTTACATTTTTTTTTGGTGGAGAATAAGACACAATTTTGGGGGTATCATCCTGCAGTAAGATTTCCACAGAGATTTTATGTAAGAAGTAAGCTGCAAATAAACTGGAATCCTTGTAAACCTGAACACTGCAACCTTAGATATAAATCAATTTCTAGAAAAGATGACTATAATGAACAATTTAATAATGATAGTGTTGTACTTTAGCTAAAAGTCGAGAAGTATAAAAATAAGAAACATCAGGACCTAAGTAAAGGAATAAATCTAGACTATTTAGAGTACTGCCCACTTTATACCATTTTCCTCCTGAAATTGCTTTCATATACATAACAACTCATAGATCTTTCTTCTTCTCCATGGAAACCTACTTTCCTCCACCAACACTGCTACAAAGCTAATTACTGCAACAAAGATATATGGTGCAGAGAAAGGTATCGATCTCAACAATTCTGAGAAAATTGAAGTCTTGAAAATATTTTGTACAGGACTATTGTTTTGGGTCAACTTTGTGTGGGAATGTTTCAATGTGATATCTTAATATGATGCAAATAGGTAAGCACTTCTGGACTGTTCAACATGTCCAATATTTTAAAATAGCCAGTGGCCCACCTTTCTAAGTGGGAAGACATAATATGTCCTTTGTGAGACAGAAGGGTTATTCGGCAAATAAGGAATAATTTCTCAAGTGCTACAGGTAGACATATGGTTGCATTGATCTGAAAATGCTTAACTGACTTAGACATCCAGAAAGTGGAAAAATAATTATTTCGGTCAAAGGTTAATTTGTTATACTGCAGTAGTTGGCACCAAGAGGTACATTCTAATCATTTTTTGGTGCTGCAATTGTGTATCAAGTCCAGCAGTGGGTGTACAGTTGATTATATGCCAGTGGCAGGCTGCTGAAATACTATTTTAGCTGGGGCCAGCTTGTAGTTATTATAATGATTTGACACCTCAGCCCAAATTTAGTGTCATGCCAGTTGAAGTCTCATTTCTAAGGAAGACTATCTGAGGTGTGGGGGTTGTGCTTTCTGAATTGTCATTTGTTAAATGTAATTTTAGAACAAAAGCCACATAGTTATTCCTGTTGTATCAGTTTGATCCAACTACTTTTAACATGATCATCATCACACACAAAGTTTCTACACCCTTTTTTTGTTGTTGATGGGGGTCTGCCTTTGGAAAGTAACGAGGAAAAGATTATATTTGTTTGTACAAATCTTAGAGTCTATCGCTGTTTGGTGATTTTGGGGGGTACCATTTCATTTTAATAGATTTTCCCACCACCTACCTATAAAACAGTGATAATCCATGATCATGAAACCCTATACATCTTTAAAAATCACCATTTCAGTGTAATTTCCATGGTGTAAATTAGAACCTATCATACTCGACAATATTCCTTTCCTTCACCTCTTTCTCTGTGAGTTGTTTGACTGTGAAATTAATACCACAATCTATTGGGTCATTTTTTCCTACTGGCCCCCTAGCATGCACTCTTGCATTCCTCCCCCCATCACTTTCCACTTAAGATATTCTGATAAAAAATGCAAATCTGATCATACTCACTCCCCCTACTTCCCAAGCACTGAAGTCCTCCTCCCAAGATAGAGACTGGGGAGACGAATGGCCTTTGTCTAATAGCTAATTGGAAAATTGCAAGAGGTAATTTCAAGCTTTAACCAGGTCTCTGTGTAGCTAACAGAGTGGTCATTAAGAGGTATATGGCTTAGTAATGGGCTATTTCTTATTCTTGGCAGGCTTAAGGAGGTACAATTTGAGAGAAGGGGATAAAAGAAAGGAACTAATATACCGCTTTGCATAATAATGCGCCATACTTGCTCCATTGTGAGAGAGGTGACCTTGTAAATTATGGAACTTTAGGGAATTATTTCCTTTTCATTCTTATGGGTTTTGTTTGCTTGTCTCTGCCGAGTAGTGTTTGTCCTCAAAAGAATATGGGTGAGTGTATGTGTGTACACGTAAGTGTATGTTCCAACATCTGAATAATTCAGATTAGGGGAATTGCTGCAAGCAGAGAGATATATCCTGGGCTGAGATCAAAACCTGTGTGGATGGGATACAAAACAAACCAAACCTGTTGCCCTCAAGTCGATTCTGACTCATAGTGACCCTGGTGGTGCAGTGGTTAAGAGCTAAGGCTGCTAACCAAAAGGCTGGCAGTTCAAATCCCACCAGCCACTCCTTGGAAACTCTATGAGGCAGTTCTACTCTGTCCTACAAGGTCGCTATGAGTGGATGGGATAGATGTCCTAAAAGATAAGTAGAGATTTGCGAGATGGAGATTGGAAGATTCTCTTGGAGAGGAAGGAATTCAGACATGTCTCCCCACATATATGCTGGGTCCTTTTCCTGGAAAAACTTATTTGTTATACTCTTAAGGTTTTGTTTATTTTTTCTCCTTCCCTCCTCCTCTGCAATTCTCAGCCATGCAGGGAAATCTAATATCCATACAGCCTTAAAGGGTGGAACTATTGGAGGTAAACGGACAGAATTGAAGAGGAAAATGTATATTTATCCTTCACTGTGCCATGTGGGGATGTTGTAACCCATTAAAGGGATTCTGCCCAAAGTCAAGCTCCAAGTGCAGTGGAGTGAGCAGGGGCAGGCAGCCAGAAGAGATGGGCAGCAACCTACCACACAGGAGAATTTTGTATGGACAGCTCAGGAGCCAAATGAGACAGCCCTTCCATCTCCCAAAAATGCTGGAGGAAGTGAACACTTACTGAAAGTGTTGGATGCCACTTGCATTAGTGATTTTATTACTTCCCTGCTTAGAATCAATCCTTCAATAGCTTTCTATTGCTTTTAGGAAAATGGATGAAATGCTTAATGTTGTCTACAAGACCCTACATGATGGTGCCCCTTGCCTTCCTTTCTCTCCACCTCTTCCGGGTGCTCTGAGGCACCATGTTTGCTTCTATCTTAGAGCCCTCCCACTGGAATGCTTATTCCTCTCCTTTCAGTAAGTAACTCCTACTCAATCTTTAGGTCTCGGACTAAAAGTCACTGCCTTAGGAAGGCCTTTTTTGAATCCTCAGATTCTGGTATATCACCTAGTTCTGAACACCATACTTCTGCTTAGTTAAGATTCATTGTAATTAGTCATTAGTCAATGTCTCTTCTTTGCTAGACCATAATCTCTTTGAGGAAGCTGTTATGTCTGTCATGTTCACTGACACATCCCTTCCTGCCTAGCCAATTGCCTGAAATGTAGGTGCTCAAAATTAGTTGTTGGTTGATTGAACTCATCAGAGCCAGAAACAAGTATTTATGTGTAAGGTTATAAATTACGTTATTCAAAATAACTTTAAAAGACTTGGGTACATTATACATGATTAACATCAGGGAAGTGGCTAAATAAATTATATACATGTGCTTGATATTTTTTGTTTCTATTTTCATTTTTTAGACTGTTTTTAAAGAGTATGCTTTATCTCTCCAAATATATTGAAATACCTCAAAAATTAAAAAGGCAACTGCTGATTTTTTTCCTTACACTTTCAAGTGCAACTAGCGGTGTTAGGCTTTTAAAAAGTTTGTCTCTTTTTCGCCTCCCATTCATTTCAAGATCTACTGCGATTTGGAATCGCCCCCATCACTCTTATCATCTGCAATGTCGTCTTAAATCTTTATCTATTTTACCTCTGCCAAAGTTGATACCATTGAGCAGTCTCACTGACAAAACTACTATTGTAAAAACTGTGATAACTCTGGGGTTGGGTGAGAAGGATTGACTGGAAATGGGCCAAGGAAACATCCTAGAGTGACGGAAATGCTCTTTATCTTGATTTGAGTGACCAAGTAAGATTTGTACATTTTATTCAAAAAACTCCTTTTACCATTAAAAAAGCACACTGTAAACATTGTTTCCCTTAAATTCATCAATTTAATTCCTTTTTTATCCCATTATTTCTGTTTGTCTATCTGACAACCTAGTGTTAGTTTTTAATTGAAGTCAAATTTACACACAATAAAATGCATAGATCTTAAGTGTACAATTGTATGAGTTTTAACAACTATATACACCTTTATATATAATCACTTTACTCAAGATATATAATATCTTTGTCACACCCCAAATTCCCTCATTCTCCTTTACTAATAATATCTACCCCTATAGGCAAGCATTGTTCTGATTTCTATCACTGTAAATGAATTTTGCCTATTCTTCAACGTCACATAAATTGAATTATATAGTGTATTATTTTGTGTATAGCATTTTTTTGCCTCACATGTTTTAGAGATTCATCCATGTTGTATGCCTCAGTGGTTTATCCTTTTTTTTTTTTTCCTGTTCAATAATATTCTATTGTATGAACACACTACAATTTGTTTATCCATTCTTCGGTAGATGAGTATTTGATTTTTAGTTTCTGGCTACTATGAATAAAGCTGTTATAAGTATTCTTATACTTATTCTTGTTTATACTTATAAGCATTCTTATTTTGGGGACATACGTTTTCATTTTCTCGGGTAAACATCTAGGAGTAGGATTCTGGCTTACATAGTAAATATATATTTAACTGTATAAAAAACTACCAAATAGTTTTCCAAAGTTGTTGGAAATTTTACATTCCCACCAGCAATTCATGAGCGTTTCACTTACTCTGCATCCTTGCCAATATTTGGTTCTGTCAGTCTTTTTAGTTTTCACTATTCTAGTGGTTACTGTTGTTGTTGGTTGCCGTCAAGTTGGCTCCTACTCCTGGCGACCTTACTGTATAACAGAAAGAAACAGTACCCGGTCCTGCACCATCCTCACAATGGTTGCTGTGTCTGAGAGCCCACTGTTGCAGCCACTGTGTCAGTCCATCTCGTTGAGGGTCTGCCTCTTTTTTGCTGACCCTCTACTTTACCGAACATAATGTCTTTTTCTAGCAATTGTTTTTTCCTGATGACATGTCCAAAGTAAGCAAGACGAAGTCTCACCGTCCTCGCTTCTAAGGAGCATTCTGGCTGTACTTCCTCCAAGACTGATTTGTATGTTCAGTGCTCTTCACCAAAACCACAATTCAAATGCTTCAGTTCTCCTATCTCCCTTTTACATTGTCCAGCTTTCGCATGCATATGAGGTGATTTGAAATCGTATTTGTGGTTTTATTTTACATTTCCCTGACTAATGTTGAAATCTTTTTAATGTACTTATTAGTCATCTTAGAAAACCCTGGTGGGAGAGTGGTGAAGAGCTAGGGCTGCTAACCAAAAGGTCGGCAGTTCGAATCTACCAGGTGCTCCTTGGAAACCCTAATGGGGCAGTTCTACCTTGTTCTATAGGGTCACTGTGTGTCAGAATTGACTCAACGGCAATGGGTTTTTGTTTGTTTTTAGTCATCTTAATATAGGTAATCCCCAGCTTACAACTTATTTGAGTTATGACTAACCGCACTTAATGACCGTTAGTGTATCTGGAACATTGCTTCTTCCTGGAAGGAAGTTAAGGAAAAACGCATGCAGGAGATATGGAAAACAATGCTGAGTTATGTGAACACGCTCCAAGCATTTGATCAGGATAATATGATGGAAGAGATCGGTGGAAAAATCATCAGATGGCAAGAACGCTGAATTTAGAAGTTGATATCGCTGATGTGGAACAGCTCATAGATCACAGAAAAGGGGAGTTAACAGGTCAGGAGTTAATGGATTTTGAAGAGAAAAGAAATACTGAAGAAGAAAAAAGTAATGAGGAAGAGGAAGGAGAGAAGTTGTTAAAAATTTTTACAGAGTCTTTTCTAAACTAACTCAGGGGCTTCAGTTGCTTGAAAACATGGACTCAAAAGCTGATTGCTTTGCTAAAGTCGATAGGCACACTCAGGAAGCAGTTGAGATGTTACCACGAAATATTGTCAGAGTAAATTTTTATGATTTGTGTATTTTTTTATGTATGTATGTATTAAAATATATCTGTAAGTTTGTATGTGATGTTTCCAACCCCAAAGGCAAATAAAGAACAGATTTATAAAGATACTGATAATAAAGGGCAGTAATAAAACTAAAACTTAACATCAGAACCAACTTACAGGGGAGTCGTCAGAGCAAGCCCCAAAGTAAGTCCAGGACTGCCTGTATTTTCTTTTTTGAAGTATTTGTTCCTGTCCTTTGCCCATTTTTTTAAAAATTGAACTCTTTGGCCTTTTATTACTGATTTGTATGAGTTCTTTATGTTAGGGATACAAGTCCGTTGTCGGATATATATGTTACAGATATTTTCTTCCTATCTTTGGCTTCCCTTTTCATTTACTTCATTTGTAGTGTTTTGATGAGAAAAAGTTTAAAAAATTTTTGATAAAGTCCAATTTATTATTTTTTTCCTGTATGGCTAATGCTTATTTATTTTTAAATATTTGATAGAATTCATCAGTGAAATCAGCCAGTGGACCTGGAAATTTCTTCATGAGAAAGTTTTTTGTTTTTTTTAATAACTAATTCAGTTTCTTTAACAGGTATATGGCTATTCAGAATTTCTGTTTCTTCTTGTGTCCATTCTGGTATGATGTGTTTCCAAGGAATTTGTCAATTTCATCAAATTTGTAAAATGTATTGGTATGAAGTTATTCATAATATCTTCTAAGAATCCTTATAACAACTTCAGGCTCTGTATTGATGTTTCCTCTTTGTGTTTTCTCTCATTCTTGAGCAGTCATCCTAGAGATTTGTCAATTTTATTAATCTTTTCAAATAATTATTGGCTTTGTTATTTTTCTCTATTGTTTTTCTATTTTATTGATTTCCTTCTGTGTAATTTATTCTCTTTTATTTACTTTGGTTGTAATTTGCTTGATTTTTTTTTTTTTAATAGCTTCTTAAGATGGAAACTTTGATCAGTGGTGTGGTGGTTAATGTTATGTGTCAGCTTGGCTAGGCTATAATTCTCAGTGGTTTGGCAGATACTAGGTATCACCTCCCATTTTGTGATCTGATTTGAGCAGCCAATCAGTCAATCAGTTGGAAGAGGAATTTCTTGGGGGGGTGTGTCCTGCATCCATGATATAAACAAATGTTCTGGCAAAATTTGCTCTCTTTCCAATCTTGCAATCTTCTCAGCATCTGAGCCCGGTTCCTCCCGCCTGTTGCCTCACCTGCAGATATTTGGATTTGCCAACCTCTGCAACCCCATGAGCCAGCAAAGGCCTCTACCCTGTTGCCTGACCTGCAGGTTTTGGGTTCATCAACCCCTGCAAACACATGAGCCAGCAGAGGTTGTCAGCCTGTCATCTGGCCCATAGATTTGGGACTTGCCAACCCGTACAATTGTGTGAGCCATTTCCTCACAATTGCAAGAGCCATTGCCTTGAAGTAAATCTCTTTATATGTATCTATATATGTTTGTGATGGTTAAGGTTGTATGTCAACTTGCCTGGGCCTTGATTCTCAGTGGTTTGGCAGTTATGTAATGATGTAGTTTGGCAGTTATATAATGATGTAGTTTGGCAGTTATGTAATGATGTAGTCATCCTCTATGATGTGATCTGATGTGATCAGCCAATTTTGTAAGGGGAGTTTCCTTGAGAGTGTAGCCTGCATCCTATATATATACATGGACATCTGGCAAAGCTCACTTGCTTGCTCTGGATCCTGCATCCAATTCATCATCATCTGACCTCTGGTTCTTGGGACTTGGACCAGAGGCCTGCTGTACTGCCTGCCGATCTTGGGATTCATCAGCCCCTGCAGCCCATGAGCCAGCGGCCTGCCATCTGACCTGCTGATCTTGAGTTTGTCAGATCCTGCAGCTGTGTGAGTCAGGAGATGCCTCCAGCCTGATGCCTGACCCACAGACTTGGAAATTGCCAGCCTCTACAACAGTGTGAGCCATTTCCTTGAGATAAATCTCTTTCTCTCTCTATATATATATACATCTCTCTCTCTATATATATATACATATACACTTCACTGTTTTTACTTCTCTAGAGAACCCAGACTAAGACAACTGTTTTAAACCTTTCTTCTTTTCTAGTATAAGCATTTAAAGATATATGCTTTTCCCCAAACACTGTTTTGCCTACATCCCACAAATTTTGATATATTGTGTTTTCATTACCATTCAGTTCAAAATATTTCTAAATTCTCTTGTGAATTCTTCTTTGAGCCATAGATTATTTAATAAATAATCTCATAAATACTTGGAGTTATTCTAGTAGCTTATTGTTGATTTATAATTTAATTCCATTGTGATTGGAGAACAAACTCTGTAAGATTTCAATCTTTCGAAATTGATTGAAGCTTATTTTACGGCCCAGGCAATGTTTTATATTGGTGAATGTTCCATGTATACCTTTTTTGGTAACAGCTTTATTAAGATAAATTCACGTACCATGCAATTCACACATTTAAAGTATACCATTCAATAGTTTTTAGTATATTCAGAGAGTTGCGCAACCATCATCACAATCAATTTTAGAACATTTTCATCACCTCAAAAAGAAACACTGTATCTTTTAGCTATCACCCTCCCCAACCCTTCATTTCCATAGCCATAAGCAACCACTAATCTACTTTGTCTATATACTTACCTATTATAGCCATTTCATATAAATGGAATCATACAACATGTGGTCTTTTGTGACTCACTTCTTTCACTTGGCATGTTTTCAAGGTTCATCTATGTTATAGCATATATCAGTACTTCATTTCTTTTTTGATTAATAATATTCCATTGTATGGATATGCCACAATTGGTTTATCCATTCATCTGTTGATGGACATTTGGTTTGTTTCTACCTTTTGAGTACTGTGAATAGTGCTGCTATGAACATTCACATACAAGTTTTGTGTGAACATGTTTTCATGTCTCTTGGGTATATACCTAGGTGTGAATTGCGAGGTAAAATGGTAACTCTATGTCTAACTCTTTGAGGAACTTCCCCACTGTTTTCCAAAGTGATCACACCATTTTACATTCCTACCAGCAATGTATGAGGGTTCCAATTCCTCCATATCCTTGCCCATGTTTGTTATTATCTGACTTTTTTTTTTACTACAGCTATTTTAGTAGGTGTTAAGTGGTATCTTGCTGTGGTTTTGATTTACATTTCCCTGATGTCTAATGATGTTGAGCATCTTTTCATGTACTTATTGGTCATTGTATATCTTCTTTGGAGAAATGTTTATTAAGATCTTTTACCCATTTTTTAAATTTAGTTATTTGTCATGTTATTATTGAGTTTAAGGGTTCTTTATATATTTCAGATACAAATTCATTATCAAATATATTGTTTACAAATATTTTCTTGCACTCTGTGGGTTGTCTTTCACTTTTTTGATAGTATCCTTTGAAGCACAAACATTTTTAAATTTGATAAAGTCCAATTCATCAGTTTCTTCTTTTGTTGCTTATGCTTTTGGTGTCATATCTAATAAACTATTGCCTAGTCCAAGGTCATGAAGATTTAACCCTGCATTTTCTTCTAAGAGTTTTATGATTTTGGCTCTTACATTTAGACATTTGATCCGTTTTGAGTTAGTTGCTATATAGGGTGTAAGATAAGGGTCCAACATGATTCTTTTGCATGCAGCTATCTAGTTGTCCTATCACCATTTTTTGAAGAGATTAATCTTTCCCCATTGAATGGTGTTGTCACCTTGTCAAAAATCAGTTGACCATAGATAAATGGGTTTATTTCTGGAGTCTCAATTCTACTCTGTTGGTCTATATGTTTATCCTTATGCCAATACCACACTGTTTTGATTACTTTTGCCTTGTAGTAAGTTTTGAAATTAGGAAGTGTGAGCCCTCCAACTTTGTTCTTCTTTTTCAAGACTGTTTTATCTATTCTGGGTCCCTTGTGTCTCCGTATAAATTTAAGATCGACTTGTCAGTTTGTACAAAGAAGTCAGTTAGGATTCTGATAGCCATTGTTTTGACTCTGCAGGTCAATTGGAAGAATATTACCATCTTAACAATATCAAGTCTTCCAATTCATGAATATGGAATGTGTTTCCATTTATTTAGATCTTCTTTAACTTTTTTCAATAATAATTAGTCCTTTTTAGAGCATAAGCTTTGTATTTAATTTATTCCTAAGTACTTTATTTGATTTGATACTATTGTAAATGGAATTGTTTTCATAATTTCCTTTTCAGATTTTTCATTGCAAATATATAGAAATGTATTTGATTTTTGTACACTGATCTTGAATTCTGCAACATTGCTGAACTCATTTATTAGTTCTAATAGATTTTTAGTGGACTCCTTAGGATTTTCTATATGCATGATCATATCATCTGCACATAGAAATAGTTTTACTTCTCTCTTTTCAACCTGGACTATTTTTATTTCTAAGATCTTTGTATTATTTGGGAAGAAGATAACATTATTGATTTACTGCAAACATGTTAAATAAGCATATGAAAAATTCTAGGGTAACCACACAAAGAATAGGAGTATAGTATGTCGTCCAAGCCACTAGAAGTGAAAAATTGGAATGTGAGGGAATAATAAAAGCAAAAATAAAGCGCAATCAATGCATAAGAGGGTAAGAAAAGGGCACTATCCTTATTTGTTCTACTTCAGTCAGTGGAAGGCAAGATAGTCAATAAAAGTTATGTTTTTATGAAAAGAATAGGAAAAGATATAGAATAAGGTGGCTTGGTTCTGAAGCTCAAAAATTAAGTGCGTCATATAACCTAGGCATCTGCTTCATATGCAAACGAGAACATAGACAATGATATCCTGCTCCACAAGCTCTCTTTCACTTGTTCTTCCTAGTTGGACAGATCTTGCTCCAACTTTGAAGGAATCAGGCTGAACAGAGTTGGATCCCATTGGACCTGAAGCAGCCCAGAAGGTCTGGTGAGGCTGAGGTCAGAGAATCTCAGCATCTTAGATCCTCTGTATGTTAGGGTTTTCTTAAAATCCTAACTAGAACCAACTCCTAATTCTACCCTAGAGAGAATTTAAACTATTTCTTCAGACCCAGAAATTTCTGGGTCTTTCCAAGACAACAGAGAAATGCTGAGGAAACTCTTGGTTATCTTTTGACCTAAGTTAATGGGATTCTCTAGGTCTGTGCTAGCATGCTGATTCACTCTGTGTTGCCCTTTTCCTTGTTGTTAAAAGTAAGAGAAAAGAATCTCAAGAATTGTTTTCAGACCAGTGTACATTACCTGAAATGAGTGAACCCCACTTACTACTTCTTGCCCCTGGTCTTGTTTATTGTCTGTTTTCCCTCACCCCACCTCCCACTAGAATGTAAGATCCATGAGGGTGGGAATTTTTGACTGTTTCATTCACTGTCATATCCTCAGTCCATAGAACAGTTCCTGACACATAGTGGGTGCTCAATAAATATTTACTGAATGAATAATTCAATGAACAACACAGGTAGCATTCTGCTTGGGAAAGGCAACACAATGGGATGCTAGAGCTGAAAGGGCCATAGAGAACATCTTGTTAAACACCAGTAGTACATTTTGTCAAGAAGTGGGCCAACACAGCTTCCTTGAATGAATTCACTCTATAGCATGGTTCTGATGAACACATGGACAGTAAGGCTTCACACATGTATTTCTCCAGCCCCAGTCTGTCTCTGAAGCTCCAGGCTTGTGCACAGAGATGCTACTGACGTTTCTAGTTAGATGTCCCACAAGCACCTCTAACACCACATTCAGTTGGTCTCATTAGCTGCTCCTTTTGAGGGTAATGATGAGAAAACTGATCTATAACATAGTTGATCAGCTATACACCAAATCAATTTTTTCACTTTCACTGCCAGGATAACACCTGTTCAAGCCTGAAAGACTGGCCAATTTATGTCTTAGTCCTATTCCAGCCCACATTTTCTCATATAATTTATATTCCACCTGGTCCTGGTGCTTTATTTCTTATTTATTTAATATTTTCTATAACTCACTTCAAGTCCTTTGTGAAATTAAGCAGAGTATGGGTAAAAAGATGAAGAACTCATTATTTCTTCCTGCAAATTTGCTCTCCTGTATTGTCTATTCTGGTTTTTCAGGCCCTCTCCTTTGATGGCTGTACCATAAGAGCATCTCTACTGATCTCCCTGTCTCTCTCCAGTCTTTCCCATACATGGTTTATATCTTTAAAGTTGCCAGAAAAATCTTTCTAAAAGATACCCTTGTTGATGTTCCTTTCCTGTTCCAACCCCTTCATTGATGACTCTCCACTCCCTAGGAATGAAATCCAAGCTTCACTGCAGGAAAGTCAAGGCCAACTGCTGAAGAACTACTTCTGAATGCTTTTCCTCCTGAACCCTTTAGTTGGAAAAGATCAAATCTTTTGCACTTGCCTAGAGTGTCCTATGCTACACTACACCCACATGACTTACATGAGCTGTTTCCTCTGTGTGGAAACCTTGCTTTGATTAATCAAGTCCTACTCAGTCTTTAGAACTCAGTTCAAGTGTAGCTAATATATCCTGGGAAATTTACCTAAACCCTACTTCACTCCATTTATTACAGAACCACTGCACCTTCTATTTTCCTTTCCTATAGCCCTATTATATATTATAGAACCCCAGTTCTACTCTGTCGTATACAGTCACTACGAGTTGGAAATGACTCAACGGCACCTAATAACAACAACATAACCCTCTTCCACAGTTTTTCAATTATTTATGTCTAACCTTTTCTATTGTTCAGTGAATTCCTCATCCCCATTGTATCATATTCATAGTTTTCCCCAGAGCACCTAGGACAATCTCTGGCACATAAGAACCAAAAACAAAACAAAACAAAACAAAACAAAAAACCTATTGCCATCGAGTCAATTCCGACTCATAGCGATCCTATAGGATAGCATTTCCAAGGAGCGGCTGGTGGATTTGAACTGCTGACCTTTTGGTTAGCAGCTGAGCTTTTAACCACTGCACCACCAGGGATCCCACAATAGCCAATATTTATGAGAACATAACTGAATTTAAACACTATTCTCTACATAATAACTGTACGAGATAGGTATTATTATTAAACCCATTTTATAGATAAGGAAACTGAAGTAAAGTGATATTAAGTAACTTGCCCAAGGTCACACAGTTCATAAGTGATGGTCAGGATTCAAACCTTACAATGTAGCTCCAAAGTCACTCCTCTTAAACACAAGGAACTTCTCTTATAATAAATGATACAAAATGAAAAAAAAACAGTTCTAGAGAAATTTAGGGTAATTCCCAAGGCCAATACTAAATCAGTGGTAAATATTCTAGGATAGACATAGATTAATTTGAAAGATCAGTGATGTTGTTGGATGAGGGTTGTAGTTGTGGATTCCAAGTTCTGACTCTGTCAAAGTAGTTAGTGGTTCTGTTTGTAGGGTTATTAGTAGACTTCTTCAAGAAATCTATTCAAAATGAAATAGAGCTTAATAAAATTTCAGTTTAGGTTTCAGTGGAACCCCTAATGGACAGTGGTGAGGGAAAATGCTTTCTTCTGACTCTAGTTCTGCTCTTGAATCATAGTTATGTACCTCCCTTAACCTTTAATCTCTTGAGCACATTATGAACTATTTGTGCTAATCTGGGTCCTTCAAGAAACAGATGCCAAGACGGGATTAAATGTGCCAGAAATTTATTAGAGGACATGCCTGTGAGAGAAAACGAGGAGGCAGCTGGGGGAGGCTGGAAGAGACACTGGACCACAGTGCAGGTTTGTACCCAAGTAAAGGAGAGAGGGAAGGAAGGAAGCCTGAGTGGAAGTATCTTAGTCTGCAATGCAATTCTGAGAGTATGACAAAACTAGAGCCAAAGTTATCCATTAGGGGAGACTTGCATCCTCCAGGAATGTGCTTGCTTTATTATCCTTGCTGCACTAAGTCATTGACCAGGAGCAGCCCTACCAACCTGTCATTGGCTGGGCTGGGCAGTGTGGTCTGGAGTAGAATGCCGATGGATTTCAGAGTGCAGCAGCTGGGGCAACCAGTCAAGTTAGCTGCCCAGAGTAGGAGATAAAAGAGGGTCGTTCTCATGGCTGCCACACCATTCCATTAGCCTACTGTCTTTGAAGTCAGTGAAAGTTTTTGTTGTTAAGTTTTGCTCTTGAGTTACAAAAGTGACTTACCAGCCCTGTTCTTCCAAACATGGGTTTTTTTTTTTTTTTCAATTTTTTCTTTTTGTGAAGAGGAAAAATATTATAAGATTCTTTTCACTGAGAACACATTAAATCAAAGGAACTGACTTGACAAAACACAAAAGAACCACTATTTTAAAAATTTAACTATGTGACTTTAGGTAAGTTACTTAATATATCTTTCTATTATGTTTTTGGATTTCAATTAAAGTGAACTTATCAAATAAGAATTTGCCTTTCACAGATTCTGAAGTAGAAGAGACAGGTGAGAGAATGGGTGAGGAACAGTGAGAACCAAATACTTTCGATAAACAAGTGGAAAATGTCAGCATTCTGCTTCTAAACTAGACCACCTTCTGAGACTTGTCTTCATCTCCCACTCTCTGTTTCCAAATTTTACTTCTAAACTCTCTTATTATGAAAGTACTAAATGTGTAGAACTTTTTTATAAATACAAATAAGCAAATCAAACAATATTAAAACAATATGAAAGTCTATGACCTCAAGATAATCAGTGTTAACATTTTGGTTTAATCTTTCTAATATTTTGCAATGGAAATATATACATATAAAATTATAATAGTACTATAATTATTATTTTGTAATCTTTTTCACACATATATTTTAAATATTTTCTCTTTAAGTAAATATGGATATGAGTCATCATTTTTGATGGTTGCATGTTATTCATGCTTTGTATGTAGGTACTGTAATGTATTGGACCAATTGACTATTGGAGGACATTTTAACATTTATATTGTTTCTGGTTCTTCACTTTTTATAAACAATGTAGTCATTAGTATCTTTATGTATGTGTCTTCTCTAACTTACCTGGTTAGTTCCTTAGAATCAATTCCTCAAAATAGAATTGCTGGATCAAAGAGTATGAGATTATTTAAGAAAACATGTTAAGATATAAAGCACATTGAAGTTATGCCACGAGTGGTGATCAATATTAGCAAAAAAAGCTTAGTTTAATTAGTAGATTTCCCATTTTTGAGGTATCTAAAGAATTTCAGGCCTCTTTCTTTATTTCCAAATAATGGACTCCCCTTTCTTTTTGGTGGCTCCATAGGAGGATTCTCAGAACCTCAAGTATACGTGCTGCTTCTTCTTCAGGGTAGAACCAGAATGAGGAGGAAGAACAGAGGGGTAGGGAGTACAAAGTGACCACAAGGGAAAGAGACAAAGGGTGGCGGAACAGAGAAAGAGAAGATGCTGTCTCTAAGATGCCATCTCAAGCAGATTGTGTATAAGCCAAAAGATAATCCGTATAAACTATTCACATGGATATTTTTGACCATGGAATAGTAAAATAGTTTTTTCTTTCTGGTTCCTGAATAAGCAGCCAGACATAATAGGCATAACTAAAACATTATAGATTATAGAAAAGACTGGCTATTTGTTCACCAGTATCCATTTCTCTTCCCCCTTGCCATATGATTAGACTACATTTCCCAGGGTCCCTTGCCATTGAGTTATGGCCAATGGAATGTGAGCAGAAGTGATATATGCTACATCCAAGCCTGGTTCTAAGTCTTCCCGTGATTCTCTGTACTCTCGTTCTTCCTTTGTCAGCTGGATGGATGTAGGGGATAATGGAGCCATAT
Source organism: Trichechus manatus latirostris (assembly GCF_000243295.1). NCBI lineage: Eukaryota > Metazoa > Chordata > Mammalia > Sirenia > Trichechidae > Trichechus > Trichechus manatus. Next base: position 4,935,796 of record NW_004444036.1, read on the forward strand.
AATGGAAGAAGACTAAATGACTACAGGAAATGGAACCCCTTGGCTGACCTGCTCTGATCCATGATGGGAGCAAAAAATAAAATTTTATTGTGTCAAATCACTGATATTTTGGGAGTTGTTTTAGCAGTTAGCCTATCCTGACTAACACACTCATATTTCAAAATAACTCAAATAAATGTCCCAAATCATTGTGTGTTTCATTCAATTACTAGTAGATATTTGGCCTCTCAGTGCTTTTGGGTACCCTACAAAGAGAAATAGAGAAATAATTCCTGCTGGGACAATCCCTTGGTCTACCTTAAGGATCACAGAATGGTCATTACTGAATCTGGAAGTGGTTTTAGGCATACTTTCATCAGGTATCCCCGAAACCCCAGATTTTGACTAAGTAGACCATAAATATTGGACAGTTTTCTCTCATTCAACAGTTATTTCTTGTGAAGCTGCCCACAGTTGGGCTCAGATTCCTTAGACATATAATTTAGGGACTGATGTTTACAATTTTCCCAAATCCACTCTCTTAGTCTCTCAGAATGAGATTCAGTAACAAGACAGGGCAGCATAATATAGTAGAAAAATAGTGAGTATTTGGATCTTCAATTGCTTTTGTTTCTTTATTTGATTTTTGTGTGTTGTTTGCCTTGGGCAAGCCACTTAACAGCTCTAAGTCTCAGGTTTTTTAGTCTGTAAAATGTGGATAATAATATTTGCACTAGTTCCTCACAGGGTTGTTGTGAGGATGAAATGAAATAAATGTGAGATTGTGTGGCTATCTTTAAAAGACTATACAAATTCAATATTATTATTGATTTCCTCCTGGGTATAACTCCTAATGTTAGGTGGGTTGTATAATGTGCTTGGGTGCAGGTAGGGAATTGATAGGAGACAGAAGAAATGAAAGGAAACTGATCGTCGGCTGACCATTGGAATCACCTGTGATGTTTTATAAAAATTCATGCACCTGAAAATTTTAATTCAGGAAGACTGGAATGAGCCCAGGTGATTATGGTAGCAGCCAGAATGGAGGGTTACTGGTACCTAGTGTAGTATAGTGGCTTTCCAACTTGAGTATGTATCAGATTTACCCAGGGATTTTGAGAAAAATGATGGGCCTAGAGTCTACCCCAGAGGATTTAATTCAGCAGGTATGGGCCCAGGATCTGCCATGTTGATGAACTCCCCAGGTGTGATGGTTAAGGTTATGTGTCAACTTGGCTAGGACATGATTCTCAGTGGTTTGGCAGATATTATGTAGTCATCCTCCATTTTGTGATCTTATGTGAGTAGCCCAACAGTTGAAAGGGGAGTTTCCTTAGGGGTGTAGCCTGCATCCAATATATATATAGATATTCTGGCAAAGCTTGCCCTCTCTCAATCCTGACTCATCATCCTCTGACCTCCGGTTCTTGGGACATGAGCCAGCAGCCTGCCATCTGACCTGCAGAGTTTGGGTTCATCACCCACTGCAACCACATGAGTCAAGAGAAGCCTCCAGCCTGATGCCTGACTAGGTACAGATTACCCAATAAGCAAGGTATGCATGGGTTTACTTGTGCTTGCTTACTAATCTGTAGTGAACAATTTCACCTATTTTTCACCACAATTAAGCCTGTGCTTACCTTGCTTACTGAAACTTGGGCGTACCATGCTTACTGCTTAATCTGCCCCTGCGCCTGATGCACAGATTTGGAACTTGCCGGCCTCCACAACTGCATGAACCATTTACTTAAAATAAATTTCTCTCTACATATATTTGCAGCCCTGGTGGCGTAGTGGTTAAGAGTTACAGCTGCTAACCAAAAGGCTGGCAGTTTGCATCTATCATCTTCTCCTTGGAAACCCTATGGGACAGTTCTGCTCTGTCCTATAGGGTTGCTATGAGTTGGAATCGACTCGATGACAACAGGTTTGTTTGTTGTTGTTTTTTTTTTTTTGGTTTCTATGTATATTTATATATATACACTTCACTGGTTTTGCTCCTTTAGAGAATCCAGCCTAAGACGCTATGTGATTCTGATACAGGTGGTCCATGGCTAGGGTGACCATACAATTTATAGGTCAAATTGGGGCATTTTTGAGACATCTGTTAGTCTGGGTCCTCTGAGGAGCAGATGACAAAATGGAATTAGAAGTGCAAGAAATTTATTATGAGAAATGCCTGTGAGAGAAAATGGGGAGGGAACTAGAAGAGGCTGAAGTGCTGTCAGAACTAGATGCAGGTCTGACTCTGAGTAAAGGAGAGAGGGAAAGAAGGAAGGGAGAGGGGAACCACAGAGTAGTTCTAAGGAAAGTTCAGCAAGTCTGTAGGGGAGTCTGTGAGCCCAAGTCTGTCATTAGAGAAATTCTGCATTACCCAGGAATGGGAAGGTATTAGTATCCTGCCACATTCTGTCATTGGTTGGCAGCTGCCCATGGGAAGAGTGACCTCAACACAAACACAGATGGATTTCAGAGTGCAGTACCTGGGGCCAGCAGTCAGTTGCACTCCCTGCAGTTGGAGATCTGAGAGGTGCATTCTCACTAGCACCACAAGAGAGAAGGGAGCATCTGCAATAATTTTCCTAGGTCAATAGAGGTAAACTAGACTTTTCTGGTCAAAGCAGGACACAAGGACACGTTCTCCATGACTCACACTTGAGAAACATAATGGTTAAGACCATGAGCTTTGTAACCAGTAGATATAGAAAATGGGAATATAACTAATATAACTGCCTTGACAGTTGTCATGGGAGAAAAAAGAAAATTTTACATACCTGAAGCAATTAACATTAAAAGTGCTCAATGGATGATATGATCAGTATTTTTCTGGTTTATCTGGAGAGACAACATACACTCATAAAATACTGTCCATGCCCCACAGCTCCAAATTATACCATACAACTAGTCCATTAAGTCTCAGCATTGGCAGAGTTGCAGGGTAGACAGACCTAGTCGTAAGACATAGGCTGGAGAAGTTGAGATTTGGATAACAATTAGCAGAGCAGCCTCACTTTTATGGGGATGGTATTGTGGAAGGGGCATGATCCATGCTTTAGCAGGCCTGGCATTGATGGGTTCTCCATGCTAGGTCAGAATTATTTTCCAGCCTGATAAAAAGGCCACTAACTGGCTTTTTATTCAGACCCTCCCTGCCTCTTCGCGTGTTTGGGCACTATAGGACAATAAGCATTTTTCGAACCTTCAGAGTTTAGAGCATGGTTTCAGAAGGTAAGCATTTTTAAATCCTCCCACAACAATACACAAGAAACAAAATCAATGGAATTAGCTGTAAGTCTGTACGTTAAGGATAGAGGTTTTGAACTGGTTAGGTATGTCTAGGGTTTTTTTGGTTTTGTTTTTTGCTAATATGCTGCAATTCAGAGAGAACACTTAAAAATTATATTGCTTATAATTTACAAAAGTTTCCTTTATGCATTAATGTTATAGTTAAGCCCACTCTGGAAACAGATATACTCCATGCTTCTGAACCTGACAGATTTTTACAGTTTTAATTAGCTAGGAATGCCCTTTTTGAACTTGGGCTGATTCCAGCTATTAATTTATCTCCTGGAGAGGAAATCTGCCAAACATGATCACTACCTGTTCTTGTCAACAAGCAGCTCACTCAGTGGCACAGCCAACACTCTCTCTACCAGTTTTTAGCCTCTTCTCTCTGAATGATCCAGATGTGTCTGATAAAAGTTGTTGTTATTGTTGCTAGGTACCATCTAGCTGGTTCTACGTCATAGCGATCCCATGTACAACAGGACGGAACACTGCCAGATCCTGCACCATCCTCAAAATCATTGCTATATTTGAGCCCATTATTGCAGCCTACTGTGTCAATCCATCTCGTTGAGGGTCTTCCTCTTTTTCACAGACCTTCTACTTTACCAAGCATGATGTCCTCCAAGGACTGGTCCCTCCTGGTAACGTGTCCAAAGTACGTGAGACGAAGTCTTGCCATCCTCCCTTCTAAGGAGAATTCTGGTTGTACTTCTTCCACGACGGATTTGTTCATTCTTCTGGCAGTCCACGGTATATTCAATATTCTTCACTAACATCATAAATCAAAGGCATCAATTCTTCTTCGGACTTCCTTATTCATTGTCCAGCTTTTGCATGTATATGAGGCGATTGAAAATACCATGGCTTGAATCAGGCGCACTTTACTCCTTAAAGTGACATCTTTGCTTTTTAACACTTTAAAGAAGTCTTTTGCAGCAGATTTGCCCAGTGCAATGCATTGTTTGATTTCTTGACTGCTGCTTAAGTGGGTGTTGATTGTGGATCCAAGTAAAATGAAATCCTTGACAACTTCATTATTTTCTCTGTTTATCACGATGTTGCTTATTGGTCCAGTTGTGAGGATTTTTGTTTTCTTTATGTTGAGGTGTAATCCATACTGAAGGCTGTGGTCTTTGATCTTCATCAGTGAGTGCTTCAAGTCCTCTTCGCTTTCAGCAAGCAAGGTTGTGTCATCTGCATATTGCAGGTTGTTAATGAGTCTTCCTCCAGTCCTGACGCCATGTTCTTCATATAGTCTGACTTCTTGGATTATTTGGTCAGCATACAGATTGAATAAGTATGGTGAAAGGACACAACCCTGATGCACACCTTTCCTAATTTTAAACCACTCAGTATCCTTTTCTTCTATTCAAACGACTGCCTCTTGGTCTATATACAGGTTTCTCATGAGCGCAATTAAGTGTTCTGGAATTCCCATTCTTCTCAATGTTATCCATAATCTGTTATGATCCACACAGTTGAATGTATTTACATAGTCAATAAAACACAGGTAAACATCTTTCTGGTATTCTCTGCTTTCAGCCAAGGTCTATCTGACATCAGCAGTGATATCCTTTGTTCCACATCCTCTTCTGAATCTGGCTTGGCATTTCTGGCAGTTCCTGGTCAATGTATTGCTGCAACCATTTTTGAATTATCTTCAGCAAAATTTTACTTGCGTGTGATATTAATGATACTGTTCTATAATTTCCACATTCTGTTGGATCACCTTTCTTTAGAATGGGCACAAATATGGAACTCTTCCAGTCAACTGGCCAGGTAGCTGTCTTCCAAATTTCTTGGCATAGACGAGTAAGTGCTTCCAGCATTGCATCTGTTTGTTGAAACATCTCAGTTTGTATTCTCTCAGTTCCTGGAGCCTTGTTTTTCACCAGTGAGTTCAGTGTAGCTTGGACTTCTTCCTCCAGTACCATCGGTTCTTGATCATATGCTACCTCCTGATGATAGTGGCTTTTATTTCTCTAAGCAAGGCTTCTTTATTACTCTTTTTAGAAACAATTTGATTAAGATATAATTCACATACCATATACTTCGCCCCCTTAAAGTATACAATAAATTACTTTTAGCATATTTACAGAATCGTGCACCTGTCACCAAATCAATTTTAGAATATTTTCATCACTCCAAAAAGAAACCCCATACCCCTTAGTTATCACCCTCAATCACCCCACCCTCTTTTCCCTCTACTCTTCCACTCCTCACAGCCTTGGGTCATCACTAATCTGCTCTCTATCTCTATGGACTTGCCTATTCCGGACATTTCATGTAAATGGAATTATACAATGTGTGGTCTTTTGTGCCTGACTTCTTTCACTTAGTGTAATGTTTTCAAGGTTAATTCATCTTGTGTCATGTATCAGTACTTCATTTATTTTTGTTGTTGTAGTTGTTAGGTGCTGTTGAGTTGGTTCCAACTCGTAGGGACCCTATGTACAGCATAACGAAACACTGCCTGATCCTGCACCATCCTCCCAATCACTGCTGTGCTTGAGCCCATTGTTGCAGCCACTGTGTCAATCCATCTCGTTGAGGGTCTTCCTCTTTTTCGCTGACCCTATACTTTATCAAGGATGATGTCCTTCTCCAGGGAGCAATCCCCCCTGATAACATATCCAAAGTATATGAGATGAAGTCTTGCCATCCTTGCTTCTAAGGAGCATTCTGGCTGTACTTCTTCCAAGACAGATTTGTTCGTTCTTTTGGTAGTTCAGTGTATATTCAATATTCTTCACCAACACCGTAATTCAAAGGCATCAATTATTCTTAGGTCTTCTTTATTCATTGTCCAGCTTTCACATGCATATGAGGCAATTGAAAACACCATGGCTTGGGTCAGGTGCACATCAATCCTTAAAGTGACAGATTTTCTTTTTAACACTAAAGAAGTCTTTTGCAGCAGATTTGCCCAACGTAATATGTCATTTGATTTCTTGACTGCTGCTTCCACGGGTGTTGTTTGTGGCTCCAAGTAAAATGAAATCCTTGACAACTTCAGTCTTTTCTCCACTTATCGTCATATTGCTTATTGGTCTAGTTGTGAGGATTTTTGTTTTCTTTATGTTAAGGTTTAATCCATATTGAAGGCTGTGGTCTTTCACCGTCATCAGTAAGTGCTTCAAGTCCTCTTCACTTTCTGCAAGCAAGATTGTGGCATCTGCATATCGTATTTCTTTTTAAGAATATTCCATCACATGGCTATACCACGTTTTGTTGATCCACTCATCAGCTGATGGACATTTGGGTTATTTCCACTTTTTGGTTGTTATAAATAATGCTGCTATGAATATTTGTGTACAAGTTTTTGGGTGGACATATGTTTTCATTTCTCTTCAGTATATACCTAGGAGTGGAATTGCTGGGTCATATGGTGAGTCTATGTTTAACTATTTGAGGAAATGCCAGAGTGTTTTCAAAGTGGCTGCACCATATTACCTTCCAACTAGCAATGTATCGATGTTCCCGTATTTCCACATCTTTGTCAAAGCTTGTTATTGTCTGTCTTTTTTATTATTATTATTATAGCCATCCTAGTGGGTGTGAAGTAGTTATCACATTGTGGTTTTAATTTGCAGTTCCCTGATGGCTAATCATTTTGTGCTTATTGGCCATCTTTATATCTTTTCTGGAGCACTGTATATTCAGATTCTTTGTCCATTTTTAAATTGGGTTATATGCCTTTTTATTATTTAGTTGTAAGAATTCCTTATGTATTAGACATACAAATTCCTTATCAGGTATGTGATTTGCAAAGTTGTTCTCCCATTTTTTGGGCTATTTGTTCACTTTCTTGATGGAGTCTGTTGAAGCACAAATGTTCTTAATTTTGTTGAAGCCCTATTTACTCTTTTTTTTCTTTTGTTGCTTGTGTTTCTGACGTCATATCTAGCAAACCATTACCTAATCCAAGATTACAAAGATCTGAGCCTCTGTTTTCTTCTAAAAGTTATATTTTTAGCTCTTGAAGTTATATCTTTGATCCATTTTGAGTTTATTTTTGTGTATGGTGTGAGGTAGGGGGCCAACTTCCTTTTTTTGCATGCGTCCCAGCGCCACTTGTTGAAAAGATTATTCTTTCTCCTATTGAATTACCTTGGTACCCTTGTCAAAAATCAATTGACCATAAATGTAAGGATTTATTTCTGAACTCTCAATTCTCGTCCATTGATCTGTTTATCTATCCTTACTACAATAAAACAGCATCTTAATTACTGTACTCTTGTAGTAAGTTTTGAAATTGGGAAGTGTGACCCCTCCAACTTTGTTATTTTTCAAGATTGTTTTGACTGTTCTGGGTCCCTTACATTTCCATATAAATTTTAGGATCAGTTTGACAATTTCTGCAAAGAACTAGGCTGGGATTTTATAGAGATTGTGTTGAATCTGTAGATCAATTTGGGGATTATTACAGTCTTAACAATATTAAGTCTTCCAATCCATGAACATGGAATGTCTTTTCATTTATTTAAACCCCTTGCCACTGACTTGTCTTTCAACAGTGTTTTGTAATTTTCAGAGTATAAGTTTTGTACTTCGTTTGTTAAATTTATTCTGAAGTATTTTATTCTTTCCGATGCTATTGTGAATGGGATTTCTTTTTTTTTTATCGCGGCATTTGTTTTTGATTAAAAGTTTCACAAAAGGCGCTTTAATTGAACTTCAGGTTGAAATTGTGGAGATCAGAAATGATTATAAACATAAGAAAATCTCAATTCTAGCTTTCCCATTGCAGAGGATACTTAGGCTAGGCAATGTCCTGTCACAGCTAAAGCGATTAGCACACTATCCCAATTGCTAAGAGTGTCACCTTTGTTTGCAAGGAAGCTTCTGTGCAGACTCAAGAAAGAGATGAGATTTGTGTTGGACTCCTCAACCCCTCTTTCCTTAGAACCTCATCCACAACTCCCCACAGTTCTCCTAAGGCATGCCAGCTCTCCTGATATTCTTTGTCTACCCAGAGGCCACTAATGCGGCCTCCTATCTGAGTTTGCTTTTGTTGACCAGGACCCTGAATCTCTCACTAGCAAGTGGCCACTCTTCACCCTCCGTCGCTTTCTGTGTGATGACATTTTTCTTAGCACAGCTGTCAGAGTATTACAGGATTAGGGTATTGCCTTGCCAGAGACAGTAGCAGACTGTGATGAAGTACGGTGATGTAAGAATGGCGTGGTGGTAGCATCTGACCTCTAACTTCACAAGGGGGAAGGAGAATCATTATCAGCATCATCAGCCCACAGCTGATTCCTATGAGGTGGAGGTCAAACATGCTTCCTCTCTCCAACCTTTTTACCAATTCTGACACCAACCATCCCTTCCATGGCTCTCTTCTTCTCTGCTGGGTTCCATAATGCATTGTAATGGCCACACAGAACTCACAGGCAATATTCACGGTTATGGGGTTTATCAAGGAAGTAACAGGTTACAATTCAGGTTCAGAGATGCTAAGGATACCGTTCTTCCATCAGGACAGCCTCTTCTCAGCCGTACCACAGGCAGACCTCTCTCTGGCCCTCAGCCTCTTGGCCAACCCGGCCTCTGCCTTTCTCGGATAAGTGTTACAAAACTCTTTTTAGCCTTGCTGATAAGTGCCCGGAGGTACCTCACTCCGCCAGCAAGCCTCCTGCCCGAAGGCACTCAGCTTTCTTGCTCCATGGACCAGGAAGCCCACCATGCCATCTCCTGCCTGTCTCCTGGTTTGCTTGACTCTACTGCTGCTATTTCTCTGCCATTGCTTCTCACCATCTCTCACTGTCTGCGGTGTTACAGCTCTCTCTCTCTGGGTCTAGGAGGTCTCAGCACAGGGATCCCGCATCCAAAGGACACACTCCACTCCTAGCTCTTCTTTCTGGTGGTGGTGGGGTCCCTATTCTCTGCCTCTGGGATGGCTCATTTTAAGCCTAGCAGGATGGCAAAACTGACCAATCCCCTTGTTAGGGTTCCATACACCTTCTTTGCATGGTCCCACCACCACAAAGGTACCATGCACATTATCTGCATTATTAGCAAGCTGTCCAGTCCCCTTGGTGGGCCACAACCACCTTATTTGCATAGTCCCACCCAGTCATTTGGTGGAAATTACAAAGACTATGGCTAGAAGGGCCGTATTAAGTAATTCACTGCACCACAGGTGGTGACAGAAGATGTGTGGCCACAGATGTATTCTCATACACCTCAAGGGTGTGGGAGGACTTCAATGAGAGGCACAGCTACACAGGCAGAGGGCAAATCTAGGAATAAGGTAAAGGAAAAATGGTCACAAACAAGGGTCAAGGCAAGAATAGTTGATAGAGTCGGGTGAGATGTGATCATGGGGAGGGATCAGGGCAGGGTCAATAGACAAGACAGACTGTGGTAACTTCCGGGCAACATGGCACTACAGACAGAAGCACCACGCTGTCCCTGCACAGCAAAGATCCAAAAAATTAAGTCAAACAGAGACACACGTCAATCCTGAAACCCTAAGAATTACAGCAGGGAACCAGAGAGGTTAATCTATATAGGACAGCAACATCAGAACAATAAAAGAGGGAATAAATGGTGTAGGTATAGAACCTTCTAATGGAGACAAAGGCAAGGCGATACTAAGTAATAATAGACTGGTTAAAACCTAGGAAGAGAAAGGTAAATTTCAAGGTAACTACAAAGAAAGTTAACAAACCTACTTATCAAAATAAAGAAGAAAAACATAAAGTCTCAGTCAAAATGAAACCTACAAAAACAAATGAAAAAAAAATCCACAAACAAGAGGAATTCAGCACAGGAGAGTAAGAGGAACAAAGAAAATGTCAACACCACAAAAAATGCACTACAAAATGACAGCAATAAACTCACACCTATCAATAATTACACTGAATGTAAATGGCCTAAATGCACCCATAAAGAGATGGAGAGTGAAAGATTGGATAAAAAAACGGGATCCATCAATATGCTGTCTACAAGAGACACACCTTAGAAACAAAGATGTAAATTTATTAAAAATCAAAGGATGGAAAAAAATACATCAAGCAAATGGCTACCAAAAAAGAGCAGAAGTGGCAATACTAATCTCAGATAAAATACACTTTAAAACAAAATCCACCATAAAAGACAAAGAAGGACACTATATAATGATTAAGGGGAAGATCCATCATGAAGAAATAACCATAATAAACATCTATGCACCCAATGACAGGGCTCCCAAATACATAAAACAAACTCTAACAGCATTGAAAAGAGAACTTGGCAGTTCCACAATAATAGTAGGAAACTTCAATACACCACTCTCAGTAAAGGACAGAACATCTAGAAAGAAACTCAACAAAGATACAGAAGACCTAAAGGGCACAATCAGCCAACTTGACCTCATAGATATATATAGAACACTACACCCAACAGCTGCAAAACACACGTTCTTTTCCAATGCATGTGGAAAGTTCTCTGGAATAGACCACATCTTAGGCCACAGAGGAATCTTCAATAAGATCCAAAACATTGAGATAATACAAAGTAGCTTCTCTGACCACAACACCATCAAGGTAGAAATTAACAACAGGAAGAGCAAGGAAAAAAAATTAATTACATGAAAACTGAATAACACCCTGCTTACAAACAACTGGGTAACAGAAGAAATCAGAGATGGAATCAAATTCCTAGAATCCAATGAGAATGAAAACACATCATACCAAAACC
>NW_004444036.1:4949391-4989334 GCF_000243295.1 Trichechus manatus latirostris
AATCCAACACCTCTACAACAAAAAGACAAATAATCCAATTAAAAAATGGGCAAAGGAAATGAACAGACACTTCACCAAAGAAGACATTCAAGTGGCTAACAGACACATGAGGAAATGCTCGTGATCACTAGCCATTAGAGAAATGCAAACTAAAACCACAATGAGATACCATCTCACCCAGGCATTACTGGCACCAATCAAAAAAACTGGAAATAACAAATGTTGGAGAGGCTGCGGAGAGATCGAAACTCTTACACACTGCTGATGGGAATGCAAAATGATACAACCATTTTGGAAAATGATATGATGCTTCATTATAAAGCTAGAAATAGAAATACTATACAATCCAGCAATCCCACTCCTAGGAATATATCCTAGAGAAATAAGAGCCATCACACGAGTGGACATATGCACACCCATGTTCATTGCAGCATTGTTCACAATAGCAAAAAGATGGAAACAACTTAGATGCCCATCAACAGATGAATGGGTAAACAAACTATGGTACATACACACAATGGAGTATGATGCAACAGTAAAGAACAATGACGAATCAATGAAGCATCTCATAACATGGATTAAACTGGAGGACATTATGCTGAGTGAAGTAAGTCAATCACAAACAGACAAATATTGTATGAAACCTCTACTGTAAAAACTCATGAAAAAGTTTACACACAAAAAGAAACAACCTTTGTTAGTTATGAGGGATCGGAGGGGTGGGGGGAAACTAAATAGACAATAGATAAGTGGTAACTTTGGTGAAGGGCAAGACAGTACACAGTACCGGGGAAGCCAGCACCACTTGTACAAGGCAAAGTCATGGAAGCTCCATAGACACATCTTAACTCCCTGAGGGACTGAATTGGTTGGCAGAGGGCTGTGGAGACCATGGTCTTGGGGAACATCTAGCTCAACTGGCATAACGCAGTTTATAAAGACAATGTTCTACATTCTACCTTGGCGAGTAGCATCTGGGGTCTTAAAAGCCTGTGAGCAGCTTTCTAAGATACTCCACTGGTCTCACCCCTTTGGGAGCAAGGGAGAATGAAGAAAACAACATAAAAGGGAAAGGTTAGTCCAAAGGACTAATGGACCACAGCTACCACGGCCTCCACCAGACTGAGTCCAGTGCAACTATATGGTGCCCGGCTACCACCACTGACTGCTGTGACTGGGATCACAACAGAGGGTCCTGGATAGAGCTAGAGAAAAATGTAGAACAAAATTCTAACTCACAAAAAAAGATGAGACTTACTGGCCAGACAGAGACTGGAGAAACCCCAAAAGTATGGCCCCCGGACACCCTTTTAGTTCAGTAATGATGCCATTCCCGAGGTTCACCCTTCAGCCAAAGATATGACAGCTCCTTAAAGAAAACAAGACTAATGGGTCACAACAGTCCAGGGACAAGGATGAGAAGGTAGGAGGGGCCAGGAGACTGGTAATAGGGAACCCAAGGTTGAGAAGGGACAGTGTTTACATGTTGTGGGGTTGTTAAACATTGTCATAAAACAATATTGTACTAACTGTTTAACGAGAAACTATTCTGTAAACCTTCATCTAAAGTACAATAAAAATAAATAAATAAATAAAAAGACAGACTGTGGCTTGAGCAAAGGGCAGAAATCGGCCAGGCCTGGAGGAGCCATTACTGAGGCAGTAGCTAGACAAATGGCATTAATTCATGTCTTGGCTTCTTCCCTTAGTCACCATGAGTTCAACTCCTTCCTCTTGATGTGGGCTTCCAAGGTCTTAAATGGTCTAAGCTTCTGGTATCAGTCAGGGTTCAATCAGAAGCAGAATCTTTAGGAGATATCTCTATCCCTGTCTTTATCTCTATCTCTATTACTATCTCTATATGTAGCTGTATCTACATATCTATAAATATATTAAGGGATTTATTATAGAGCTTTGACCTTATGCGATTGTGAAAGCTGATTAAACAATTCATGTCAGGCTGTTGCTTCTGAGTTCAGTGATTCAGCCCAAAGTCTCAGGGCTGTCAGTCAGGAAGGGAAGATAAACGTGAAGTGGGGGAAACAAAGGTAAACTGGAACCTGCAATGTTGAGCTGAAGATGAGCTGGAACCATGTTGGTGTGACACCACCTTTAAGCTTCCAACTTTAATGATGGGGGTTTCCCGCAAAAGTAGGCACCCTTTATCTTGGAGCTAAATGCACAACTGTTTTGGAGAAGCTGTGGGAGGATCTAGCAGGAGCTGGGGGAGCTGTGGGCCCATCTGCTGCCCTACACCAACATCTGCCAGCAGATGAGAGAGAACCTGCATAAGCTACAACAGTGCATTGTGCCCTGTACTGATCTATCATGAGTAAGAAAATGGCTCTGCTTCATTTGTATTTCCTAGTCTCATGCAAAATGTCCCTTAACCCAGAACTATGCAGAGAAGGAAATTCTGGAGAGATGTAGTTCTGGTTTAGCTAAGTTGATGCCAAACAAATCTGCCATGATTGTCAACACAGATTATGCTTCTTGGTGAAGAATACCTCTTAATTCTTCCATGATTACTTGATGCCACATCCTTACAGAAATACCCCTCCTCTCTGTGGGATTCAGGTCCCCAGTGGATGGATAGGAGCTACCTCAAGGCCTTCTGGGGCAAGAATCTTGATAGCTGGGATCTCAAATGGATCCCTAAGAAGCATTTCTCACTGAATGAGCTACCTTAAAAGACTGAAGGAATAAAGCTGTAAGGATAGAATTTCTCATTTCAATAACATTTAAGAGGTCCATAACTCCCACTCCCACTCATAAGGCTAGCCCTTTATTTTGTCATGGAGTATGGTATAGTTTCATCCACGTTTTAACCACAAGCTGTCCTCTTGTGAAATTTACTCTTAAGTAATGGGAAATGGAGCAAGTGATGAAGGTGAGAGTTACCTGATATTTATGACTAGGCTTTCCTTAATGGATTTGACCACAGCTCTCTAAACAGAATTAAGAGTGCCTTCTTGAAGAGCAAAAGGATGTGGGGTGGCAGGACTACCTATACTCTCCTTAAGGTAAACGAATTCCCTACCTTTACATAGGAAATTCTTTCCTTCCTTAGAATGTCTTTACACTGTAAAAATGAATGCACCCAGCATTACCCATTTAATTTTCTTGCTTATTTTAATTATTATCATTGTTAATGAATGGAGGTAGAAAAGCACAACAAGAAAAATCAACAACAACAAAAAATTACTGGCTTTGGATAGTCATATAAAACTAGTTTAGAGCCTGAGGAGTTTCCAAGAATGAAAAGAATTATAGGTTAGCCTTGCAAATTGTCACCTGCCCAGGGCCAAACATGATTTATGTGTGCAGTAAAGGATTCAGTTTGTTTCTTGTTCTGCCCTAGGATTCCATCCCTCTTCTAGTAACTATGACATCCCCCTCCATACATATTACACACAAACCCTCCCCCATCACCAGCAGCTTTGAAAAAGAACAGCAGACCTTTGCAATGTCTGTATCCTGGTAAAGTGTGTATGCTTATTTGCAAAAACAATAGCCTGGACGGGTTTGCCCAATAAACTACAAAACAAGCATATTTTGCTTTATTCAAGAAGGAAAAATCTCTTCTTAAATGTGAGTAAACAAGATCATGATTTATTTATCTTAAACAGAAAATGTATTCTTCTTCATCAAAATCTATAACCTGTATCTTTCTCTGGAGTAAGTAGTTATGGATACCTGCATTTTTCACTTCTCTCCTACATAACTCTCCTTGTTAGGAACCCCTTTGGAACCAGAATGCCCTATATTCTTAATGACTTGGAGAGACAGATTTATCCCTCTAGTTTCATCCCTCTTGAAATCCCATTAGAGATGATGGCCTATTGTTACATTTCCACTGCAAATTGCACACCTGATATTTCAGGACATTTAATAATTAAGTGAGCAGCACGACTCCTGAGTAATTGCAAAATGATTTGATGGCAATTGACAAAGTATATTAGCCTAAACTTCAGCTTCAACAGCTTCCAATCTAAGAGGAACAGGTGCCAGCACCCATTCAAAGAATTGGATGGAGGAGGACACAACTTCAATTACTAGGGACTGGGGAAAACCAGGGAATAAGAGCACAGGCCATCTCTAAAGCTCTCTTATAATTGGGAACTGAAAATATTCTGCACCGTGATTGAAGATGCTTGACCTCACTTTGTGATATGTATCATGTATTATTACCTTAGCCTCAAATACACATACCTCTTTTGATCCAGTACTTTTTTTGGTGGTGGTAGGGTTGTTTATTTGTTTTACAAATACAGTGTATGGTACAAAATAGATGGCTCTTTAGAAAATACACAGTCTAAATACTGAGGTAATGGAAAGTCAAGGATGGTTAGAATTAGCAACCAGGCCACTAGCCTTTCCAAGCTGATGCTAAATCCATACTGACTTTTCCCTAATAGTCCCTCCAGGCCTGTTTATTTTCACCCTCCATTGGAAACCATACTTCTGACTTCATTTTCTTTAGGTCTCAAATAAAGGAATCTTGGTTAGTTTGTGGGACTTAGCTTAAAAGAGCAAAATTTGACCTTGTCTACATTTCAGCAATTGGTAGCAGTGACTGTTACAGTTGTAACCTTTTCAGCTATAAATGTGATATACACGAGGACATCACTCGGCTGAAATTCGAAACAATGAACATGTCTTTTCTACCTACACAGAAAGTGAGCAGTTTTATTATACTATGCAAAACATATTGTGTATAGGAGTCAGATTTTAGTGAGGCTTGATTAAATTGCCTACCAAGAACCATTGCTGTCTTAATTTTATAAAATTCAGAAATTTTGCTTCTCAAGTTAAAGAGTTTACTAGAATCAGGACTAAAATTAGTCTGATGATCACATTGCTCTGGAATAACATTCTTAACAGCTGTCTATATAAACGCCATCTACCATTAAGATCAGCAATGACTGGTTTTGAGTTTTCTTTTGTCAGCAAATGACCATTTGTTAAAACTCCAGCGCAAGCAAACTTTCAACTGATGGAATGAGGATTCTTTAAAGGAATTTGAGGAAGTAATATGGGAACCACAGGGCAACACTCCTCTTCCTTCTTGATACCCAGTGGAAGACAAATATACCAAAAAGAGGTCTGGGCACAAAATTGAGTACTGGGCTCAAAAGTTTTCAGTCTCAGCTGTGCCACTGCTTAGTCACAACCGTGGATAATTCAAATTATGTCTGTGGCTATGAGTTTTCTCATCAGAAAAATGGGCTATGATCTTTGCTTGGCCTACTTCTCTGTGTTTTGATGGCCTAATGAGGAAGGAGAAAGTATTTGCCAGCTGCAGAGCAACATACAAAGCTAAGATGTTATAACATAAGGCTGCCTGGGGGTGAAAAAGCCATTGGGAGTCAGGAACACCTCATGATGAACAAATCTCTGACCATGTTTTTCCCTAAATCAATGGTTCTTAATCCTAGCTACATATCGGGGCACCCTAAAAAATACTGGTGCCTCGACTCCACCACCAGTAGCTGATATGATTGGTCTGGGGTGTGGCTTGGGCATCAGGAGTTCTAAAAACTCCTCAGGTGCTTCCAATGTGTGGCCAAGGTCAAGAAACACTGCAAAGTATTACAAAGCAAGAACTTCTGGATGCCTGACTCCTGCCCACACTTGGTGCTGCTTGTCTGGCTTAAATGCTAGCCTTTAGGGACATCCTCCTGAGACTCCACTGGGCCTTCCTGTAGGAGGCAGAGCACTGGACAGGATCAGAAGACTAGCATGTGAGTCCTGGGTCTGTCACCTTTTAGCCATGCGACGTTGGACAGTTCACAACTTTGCTGATGATAACAACAATATGATAGCCACCGTTTACTGTATACTGACTATGGGTTAATTACTAGATATTATAAACATGTCAAATCCTCAATAGCAATCCCATTTCACAGCAGAGGAAACTGGGGCTTAACCAAGTTGAACGAATTAGCCACCTTTTTTCTTATTTGCAAAATGGGTATTATAGTAACCTGTCATATGTGAGGATTAAATGAGTTGATGTACATGAAAGTTCTTTGTAAACTGTAAATCACTGTATAAATTCATCAAACATAGCAGATTGAAACTTTGGAAAAAGCCATGAGTTTGGGCTTCAGACAGACCTGCGTTTCTATCCTAGTTCTGCCCACTTAATAGCACTGCAACCTTAAGCAGTTTACTTACCATCCTTTGTGCTTTTAAAACCATATAATGGAGATAATAATGCTTTTGTAGGATTGTTGTAGATTACAAATAATGTACTTAAAGAGTAAAGCATTAGTGCTTGGCACTACAGCTCAGTAAAAGCAGCTATTGTCATTTCCAACTATGTGCATCTCTGTAAGATCAGGTAGTTTCTGCTCCCAAATTTAAGATGAAGAGCTAGTGAATCTGGAAATCATTTTTTGTCTTTGTTGTTAGTACTTTTAGAGTTATATTTTTTCTATATTCAATCCTGATTTTAAATCATTAGATTTGGGTTTTGGGCTTTGTGTACACTACATCTAAAGTCCTACTGATCTATCCCTACAGTTAAACAGTCTACTGTTTGGTTGATATCAGTAAGAGAGGACCAATGGCACAGCTCTCCTTCCATGTTGGCAGGGCCTGGAAAGTCAGTTCACCTTGGCCACCATGATCCTTATCGTACTGGCCAGAGTGTCCATTAGGAGCTTCGGGATTTATGTAGAAATTTGCAGACCCTAATCTCAGCCCCATTCTGCATAGGAGAATTCAAATTATGTCTAACAATCATTACAGGGAAAGGCGAGCCTTTTTCTCATTCTTGGCTCCTTTTTCTTTTTTAATAAAATAAACCTTCAAAACGTTTCAGCTGACTGAGGCAAATTACTTCACTAACAAAACAAAAAGGTTTAGAAGCCAGCGGATCAACACTGTAGGGTAAAGTATCCACTGGATGAGCAACTGTCCCCGTATGTGTGCTATGGGGTGGTGGCTTACCTGAGCACTCCTGGCGATTTAAGTATTCTCTAGCATATATGTGAAAAGAGCAGAGAATGCAACTCTGGTGTGTATTTACTTCTGCTTAAAGAGCCACTACGAGACACTGCTACCTAGCAAGTGTGTCATGACATTTACACAGCTCAAATGCTTCCCTGGCTTCATTTCATCACCAAATACCTGTTTAATACTTTCTATAAACACAGCATGTGAGGGATACAGATGCCAAATAAGAGATAATCCCTGTGCTCAAGGAGCTTATAATTTATTTGGGAAGACAAGATTCTGCATAGATAACAATACAAAGAAGTATATAATTAAATGATTGCTTCTGCAGCACAGATGAGGTAAAAGTACTGTTTGCGTTTTGATGAATATGAGATCACTGGGGGCCAGGGTGATTTGGGAAGTCATTGTGGAGATGGTAAAATGTGAGCTGGGTCTTAAAAGAATGGGGCAATTCTGATGAGAGTAAGGGCAAAGGCATTCTAGATGACCGAAATTTTATGCATCCCAGAATGACTATGGAGAGTTCCAAATGAGTATCTGCTCCTCAATCTCAATCTCTGTCCCTCTCTCTGTCTCTCTCTGACTCTGTTTCTCTTATTCTTCTCTTTATTTTCCTCTCCCACAAGGCAAATCCAATTGCTAGACCAAGTAGAACTCTTAGGAAAATAAAAACCATTGTTAACTACTGGCTTCTGTGAGACCTGCCTTGCTCTGAATAAGGTACACTAACCTTCTAGCAGATCCCTGCCCCCACCATGGAGAGATTATAACCAAGGCAGAGGACAGACAGACAGCCTCTATGTATGAGATGGCCTGCTAGTCACTGTGCTCCTCTAAAATACTCAGGTCCTACTTTTAACTGTTCCTACCTCAACAGCATGGAGGACTATACAGTGACTACTTGGCCCCTGCCCCTGCCTGTGATCTATGCTGGCCTTAGACAATAAGCCTAACTCATTGACTGCATGTCCATCTGTTCCTTCCTGCTTGGCCTGAGCACATTGCCTGTGACTCTGGCATTGCCTCTATTTCCAGGGTACACACACTCTCCCTTCTATGCTCACTAATCGACTCCTCTAAACCCCAGTTGTGACTCCTTTCTTGGCCATACACTTTTCACTCACAATTACACCCATGGCTTAAACTGCCACCTATACTAGCCATTCTTAAATTTGGGTCTCCATCCCAAACCTCTTTCTTAGTTCCTGATCTGTTGAGCTTGATAGCTCCATCTGGAAGTCCCACAAACAATTCAGCATCAACTTATTCAAATTTATATTCTTTTCCCTCAGATTTTTTCTTCCTCTTTCGTTCACTTCCTCAATTAATGGTGCCACTAACTGCCTGGTGTCTGTGTTAGTTAAGATTCGTTGTGGTTATAAGTGACAGAAAACCTGAAAAACAGTGGCTTAGACAAAATAGAAGTTTATTTTTCTTTCATGCAAATGAGGGCACTTCAGGACTGATTTCGCAGCTCTGCCACCATCACGGACCCAGGCCCCTTCAATCTTGCTGCTCTGCCCTCCTCAATATGCAGCTTCCATCTTGTGTTCCAAGATGGCTACTCCACCTCCAGCTGTCATATCTGCATCCCAGTCAACAGGGAGGAAGAAAGGGGAGAAGAAGGGCATGCTCCTTGCCTTTCAGGACTCATTCTAGGAGTCTCACATACCACTTCCACTCAGAGCCCACTGGCTAGAAGTTAGTCAAGTGCTCTATACCCAGCTGCAAGGGCGGCCAGGAAATATAGTTTTTCTGTTCCCATTGAAAATTCAAGGCTTCTGTTACTAAGAAAAAAAGGACAGACTGGAACTTAAGGGGACAACTAGCTAGAAATATGGGAGTCATCCTCATTTTCTACCTTTTCCTCACCCTCTGCCTTTGAGATCAACATTTCCTACAATTCTATCTCCTAAATCACTTTCAAGTTTATTCAGACCCTATCTTTCACATGTTGTTGTTGTTGTGAGTTGCCAGTGTGTCGATTCCGACTCATAGTGATCCTGTGTACAGCAGTACGAAACGCTGCCCAGTCCTGCACCATCCTCACAATTGTTACTATGTTTGAGCCCATTGTTGCAGCCACTGTGTCAATCCATCTTGCCTCTTTTTTGCTGACCCTCTACGTTACCAAGCAGGATGTCCTTCTCCAGGGACTGGTCCCTCCTGATAACACGTCCAAAGTATGTGAGACTAAGTCTCGCCATCCTTGCTTCTAAGAAGTGTTCTGGCTGTACTTCTTCCAAGACAGATTTGTTTGTTCTTCTGCAAGTCCATGGTATATTCAATATTCTTCGCCAACACCATAATTCAAATGCATCAATTCTTCTTTGGTCTTCCTTATTGGTTGTCCAGCTTTCGCATGCATACGAGGTGATTGAAAATACCATGGCTTTGGTCAGGTGCACCTTAGTCCTCAAAGTGACATCTTGGGTTTTTAACACTTTAAAGAGGTCTTTCGCAGCAGATTTGCCCAATGTAATATGTTGTTTGATTTCTTGACTGCTGCTTCCATGCGCGTTCATTATGGATCCAAGTAAAATGAAATCCTTGACAACTTCAATCTTTTCTCTATTTGTCATGATGTTGCTTATTGGTCCAGTTTTGAGGATTTTTGTTTTCTTTATGTTGAGGTATAATCTTTCACAGAGACTGTTGCAATAAATTTCCTGAAGGATTTCCCTGACTTCAGTCTAACAGTCTCCTACATACCCAATCCATTCACCACAGGTCACTAAAATTTTCTTTCAAACATGTAAATTTGACAGTCACTTTTGTTTGATTCTCTATTGCCTTCGGGACCAAGTCTAAACTCCTTAGCATGTAATATAAGCCCACTTCTCCTGGAACTGTCCCTATTCTCCAATCATAGAAAACTTGCATTTTCTGGAAGACACCAGAGTCTTTCATGGCCCTGTGCCTTCTCCACACTGTTCCCTTTGCCTGGAATGTCCTTCTTTCCTCATCTTGGCAAATAAACACCTACTTCCCCTCTCAGCCCCAGCGCAACTTCCCCTGCTGTGTGAGGCCTCCTCTGACTCTCGAAGGCTGGATTCCCTGCATACACCTCCCTATGTGCAACAATTTTCTAATGTGATCACCAATGCTGGGCCTTGTTTATCTTTAAATCCTTAACCTACAAGAACAGTGCCTAGTCCCTAGCAGGAGTTCAATGAATGCTTATTGAACAAGAGCATAAAGACAATCAAATATCTACACTTGTTGGAATTGTATGCAAAGTTATAGTAAATAGACTTCCAGTGAGGGTTTGAGGACCTTTCCTTTATATGAAGTGAATAAATTTAATATATAAACTTGAAGACGTTTATTTAGAATATTTTTAGTTACTTTCTGATCCTTAGCTGTGTTGTTAGTAGTTGACCGATTTATCAATGGGGATTATTATTATAATATGCTGAAGATTCAGTATAAGGCATGCAGTATAAAAAAAGAATAAAATACGTAATTCTTACTTTGAAGTCTATCGTTAAACATTCTGGACGAGAGGCAGGCAACCTCCTTCCTAGTACTGGCTCAGCAACTAGCTTGGGCAGATCAATGAACTTTTCTGGGATTCAGTTGTCTGCAAGTGAGAGAATTGAAAAAGATGATGTCTAAGTTCTCTGCCAGCTCAAATGTTCTATAATTGTGTAAAGCCATTTTCTGAAAAGAAGGTTGAAGTATTTTGCATTACAGAGCATTTTCTCCCTTGGGTATTTTATTCTGACTCAGGAATACAAACTCAGTGTCTCTTAAGAAGACGATCATGACAAGAGCACAGAGAAGGAAGGTCGGGATAAAGATGGTCTTAAAACAGGAGAGCAGTAGGGTAGAAGTGGGAAGTGAAGTTTGCAACCCAGGATCTCTTCTCCTACTACCCTCACACTGTCCTATTTATTTTTTAGGGCAAGAGATGAAAGTAGGTTGAACTGGAAGGGGGACAGGCAAAGGGGCATCCTGCAACTGCAGTTTTCTTTCATGTTCCCCTCAAACCTGGGGACAGGGTAGACGAAAAGCTAATTGAGGTGGGATGACTTCCTATGCACCTGAGGGTCCTAAGTCCTTTCATCTCCCTTTTCTCTCTGAACATTTAAAATCTGCAAAATGACAAACACCAAGACTGCAGTCCTGACAGGGCTGTGCTGAGCCTTTTCTGCTCAAAAAACATGCTTTCTAGACTCTGAGGCCTGGGGGGGGTGGTGGTTGTGAGCGAGATTGAGGACTCTTTAACACCTCTCTCTTCCAGATGAAAAGGCGGCTGCCTTTGGAATTTCTGTGTTGGTGGTTTGACAGACATGAAGCTGGAAATACCTGTGATTGAGAAAGCAAATGAAAGACTGGTTTCCCCTAAAAGAGATGGGGATTGCACTCTCTGAGGAATGCAGTGTGACATGGGAGTGTCTGAATTAGTCCCCAGAAGGTTCTAATAGGATTCTCTCCTTCAAGAACTTTTTGAAGCCCTGAGGCTCTGTCGTCCAAGGCCACATTCTGCTGACTTGAGTGTGCAGCTGAGATGCTTAACAAGTAGCTCTGTGCTGAGCTAACAGGTAGGAGTTTTCAGTTGGTCCAGCACTTACTGGGCCCTTAGTTTCTCTCTAAGTCTTTCTGATTCATGCTTGTATTTTATTTCATCTTACTTTGTTTTGGTTTCAATCGTTTATGTGGTAAATGGATAGGGTGGTCTTTGAAAAAGAACTCCCAAGCTTTCAGTTTCCCCATTATGCTGAGGAGCTTATCCAAAGTGGAGCTATTAGCTCTACTGAATAAGTAGCTGTGGTCGTTTTTTTTTTTTTTTTGTTTGTTGTTTGTTTGTTTGTTTTTTTGTAATGGTATATACTGCGAATAATTACCATTGGCCTCTTCACCTCAGACTGGATCAGCGCCATATTGTTTGCAAGATACCTCTTTTCCAAGCCCTGATTTCCCTGCACTCAGAAACCTGGCATCTTGACAAATGCTGCAGTGGGTAGCAGGGCCAGTGGGTACATTCTCACCTTGCCTAGCACTGGGTATCTGTCTATACGGATTGGTGATGGAAAAATCTCCACCAATGCATATAGACAGATCTCATTCTTTTTTTATGGCTGCACAGTATTTCATGGCATGGGTGTGCCATAATATACTTAACCAACTATAAGGACATTTGTAACTTTTAGAAATATGTGTACCTAAGACTAATTGCGCAAGGGATGGCATCATTGCACAGTTTTTTTTCCTCCACTGTTAGGGTAAGTTATATGGTATCTGTGCCTCCTCCCAGGGACACTAAGTTTGGTGTTGAACCTTCCCATAGCCTGAAGCTTGCACACCCCCTCTCCTCTCTGCCACCAGGCCCCTGGTATCTGGCAACCGGTTTCTTTTCTCCTGTGAGAAGGCTGGATTTCCCACCTCTCAGCCTATGTTATCTTATTACCAATACTACTTTTATATAATTTCTGTCATTATGCTCTGGGCATGGGGAAAAGTTGTTTCTCTATTGTCAGGCCACCTAAGACTGTGACATGTAATTGCCATGTTCCCCTATTCCCTAGTGTCATGCATATATGTCATCAGGCAGCTCCACTGTACCCAGACATACCCCACAGGTTGTGGAGAAATCACTTGAGCACCCTAGTTTGAGAGTATAAACTTATTCTAAAAAAACCCAGAGTGGTTAATAACACTCTTTGTATTTAACAGTGGCTATCAGTTCCTTTGTGAGGCATTGGTAGTTTAGTGGTAGAATTCTCTCCTTCCATGCAGGAGACCAGGGTTCGATTCCCAGCCAATGTACCTCATGCACAGCCACTACCCGTCTGCCTGTGGAGGCTTGCATGTTGGTACGATGCTGAACAGGTTTCAGCAGAGCTTCCAGACTAAGATGGACTAGGAAGAAAGGCCTTGCAATCTACTTCTGAAAACCAGCCAGTGAAAACCCCATAGATCGTAACAGTCTGATCTGCAACCGATCATCGGGATGGTGTAGGACCAGGTAGCATTTTATTCTATTGTGCATGGGGGTTGCCATGAGTTGGAGGCAGATTTGATGGCAGCTAACAACAACAACAATGTTGGTTCCTTTACGTATCTCATCATGTATGTGGGATCCAGAGTAAGCGTTCCAGGGCAGCAATAACCATCTGTCTTAATCATTTTGTTTTCTCCAGTGCCTACCACAATGCCACTAAAGGATTTGAGTATTTGGAAAAAAAATATTTAGAAAGATAAATCATGTTAAGTTCTACACAAAGTCCTCGTATCTGTCAGTGTTTGATCGTGGAAGCAAAACCACATGCATTTATGTAAAATAAGAGATTTATTACAAGAATTTGACTTTATACTATCAAGGAAACTAATTAAACAGTTTTTGTATGACTGTTGCTTCTGTCACTGGTGCTCGGCCTGAAGTCAACAGGACAGACAGACAGGACAGATGGACATGAAGTAGGGGAGCACAAGAGCAAACTGGGACCCAGGAGGACAAATCAGAATTTGTGTCAGTCTCCAACTGCCCCAAGTCTCCAACTTCAATGATGTAGTGACGTGCAAGAGAACTCGGTGCCCTTCATCACAAAGCTGGAGGGGGAGACATAGCTGGAGCTGGAGGAACTGCAGACCTGGCTGTTGCCCCAGAAGCTGCAGACACTCACCCAAGAGTCAGAGAAGCTGTAGAAGCATCTGGCATGAGCTGAAGGAGCTACAGGCCCAGCGACTGCCCAACACCAACAAGGTGAGTCCTCAGATCAGCAAAAATGTGCAGGAATTGCAACAGCGCCTATGTTCCGCATTGTCCTTCCAAATATTAAAAAACAAAAAGGATGCTGCTTCACTTCCACCTTCCAAATCTCACAGAAAATATCTCTTACGGCCCACGTTAACCTAAAACTATGCAGAGAAGGGCATTCTGGGAAATGTGGTTCCTGGTCAGCTAAGTTGACACGGTACAAAATCTACCACGGACCCATAATAGCATTTACTTTATTCTGATATCTCAAAAAATCAGGTTCTTTACGAAGAAACATTCACAAGTTGTCAATTAGCTCTCTAATTTAGTCTTTGATATCAGTAGAAAGGCAAAGAACAATGTTATATCTTTCCACTGCTCCCTAAAGATAGTATTTTTATCCTCATGGGAAACCCATGATTTTACTGGGGATAGGATCAACACTTCCCATAGAAGAATCTATTTTACAAAGGCCAAAGTATTGACCTCCAGATTATATCATATAGCTCAGTTCAGGCAGGAAAAAATATAATCATGTTTTTTCCAGTAGCCATTTCTTCTGATTTCAGTATTTTTCCCAGCCTATTCAAGGTTTAAAAAAAATGCTGTGCCTATGAGTTTTTTTTTTACATTTACTTCCATTTTATACTTAAATTTTCTAACATCCTGATAATAGAGTTCAGAGAATCTGTTAATGTTTTTTAAAGGAGATATTTTCAGCCTATTCCAAAGTTGCTCAGTTCATTTAGACACTGTGATAGGGTGCAAAATTGGTCCCAATTTTTCAGTCCTTCTTGTATCCCCACCTTTGTTGTGTGACTTTGCAGTTCCTTTGACTAAAGGGAACATTCATATTTCCTCACCCATTGACTTCAGACTTGGTCATGACTTGATTTGGCTAGTGGCATGTTGATGGAAGAGTGCCCAGTTCTGAGCCTATACCTAAACCTTAAGAGGTCTTGTGTCCTTTGCTTGCCCTCTTGCACCTCTGCAATCCCATGAGAAGAGCTTCTGCCAGACAGTGCAACCCCTTGGCCTGGGTCCCAAAATGAGTGAGCACAGAACAGAGCTGCTCCAGGTGACCTCAAGATCTGTGAGGAGAAATAACTGTTGTTTGAAGCTGGTGAGTTTTGGGGGTGGTTTGTTACATAGCATTTTTGTGACAATACCTGTTCCCGTTATCTTCTGCTGTATAATCTCTTCTCCTCCCCAAAATTTAGTGGCTTCAAACAACAACAATCATGTATTTGCTGACAGATCTGAGATTTGAGCAGGGCTCTGCAGGGAAGGCCCATCTCTGTTCCACATGGGGGCGCCTCAACTAGGGCTGGAAGATCCATTTCCAAGAGGGCTAACTCAGATCACTGGCAAGTTGGTATTGGTTCTCAGCTGGAAACTCACTGGGGCCTCCCCCAAGTACTTCTCCTGGCTTCCTCACACATGGTGGCTAAGTTCCAAGAAGGAGTGTCTCAAGAGACAGAAGGTGGAATCTGCCAGTTTCTTAAGACTCAGAAACTGGTACAGCCTCACTTCTACCATATTCTATCAGTCAAGCACTCACAGAGCTCATATTCAAAGGCAGGGGCTATAGACTCTGCCTTGTGAGAAATGTCAAAGAATTTTGTGACGATGTTCTAAAACTGCCACATAACTTAACCAGTATGGACATCTTTGGACATAAACCCTTCTACCAGAGATGGGAATCACATCTCTGAGGGTAAGAACTGAAAAGGAAGGAGTAAAGGAAACACCAAAGAGGTATATGGTAAATATTAGATCATTTCTAATCTAACAACACAGCAACAGAAGAGACCGTACTTGTGTGGCCCACTTGGCAATTAGAAACATTAAAAGAACTTTGGACTTGAGGATTTGAAGTAGGAATTGACAAAACAAAATCTGGGCCACTGTGATGTTATGGATAGAAAAAGAACTTTAATTAGGTGATCTGGTTCTGCCCCTATTCTTCGCTACCTTAGTGTGATCTCTGGCATATTACTTAACCTCTCTGGGTTTCAGGTCTTTGATCTCTAAAATGAAATGAACAGGATGATATTTGAGATTTCTTCCTGCTCTGACACTTTATGAATCATTGTCATTTTCTTTATGATTCTGACATCTAGATGATGGCCTGGACTTTTTCTATATTTAACTTCCTGGAATCTATTTTTGCTACACGCCCTCGATAATGAATGGGATTGCTTAGTAAAACCAAACCCTCCAAGGTCTGAGCAATAATGAGCTTCAGAATAATGATGGCCTGGGTGAGTGCGACAGCTACACCAGTGGCTGAGCGCTCACTTCTCCCTGCAATGGGAATAAAATGAAAACGAAAACACTTTTTCTTCCCCCACCTCAGCATAGACGAGGCAGATCAGCATTTTCAAACAGAAGTTTACTAAAAACCAGGGAAAACAAAATAGAAGCAATTACCCCCAAATAAACAAATAGTATAAAATATTCACTTCCGAAATACAGGAAATAGCGGCAATAAAGAGCTGAAATCTTCTCATGCTAAATAGCTACCTCCTATTGTTGTGGTGTTATGGATTAAACCTGAGAAGACCTGGGTTCAAATCCCAGCTTTGCCATTTAAAACAGTTTTACCTGAGCCAAGTTACTTAAGCATATTGAACTTCAATTTCTTCATCTCTAAAATGAGGATAATTGTACCTACTGCTCACAGTTGTTGTTAGGATTAAATTAGATAATATTGGCAAAGTAACAGCCTAATACAAGGTTGACTTGACTTGGAGTCCCTGAAAAGCAGTCTCTCACACAGGATTCGAACGTGCATGGCTTACTGGGGAGATACAGGGAACACAGTCAAGTAAGTGGGAAATTGGGGAATAAAAGATAGCCAATAAGGGCATGATTATTAAGACAGCTACTAGGGTGATGACTGAAGCTTAATCCCATTGTGGAAATTCTAGGAACTGGTGTAAAACACCTGCTTCATGTTACTCCACTTAGGAGTCAGGGAGGCTTCCATTAGTCATGGTTGAGGGCTGCTCCTGGGATTGTGAATTCCCCATTGCTTATGACCTGCTGTCGCAGAGCTTCTGGAAAAAGCCCTCAGGCATAGAGATTGAGATCCTGGCAGGTGGAAGGTGACCAGAACAAACTGAGATGTGAGGTCCGAGGGGCACGGGCAGTGCATGGATAGCCATCTGCTGCAAAGGTACTCATCAAATGCTCATTTCTCTTTTTTTCCACAGGTTCTGATACACATTGGTGGTACCAAGCTGATTTTTTTCTCCTCCGGGTTCTTAATTTTACTTTCTGATCAGAAAGACATTTCTGCTTCAAAATTTGAAATACAACAGTGACTAATATTAAATCATTGCACTTGGTGGCGAAGTTGCCGTCTTAGACCCCTTTCTCCCTTCGTCCCCTCCTTAGTCTCAGGGTCACAAGCCAGAGACAACTGAACTTCCATCTGAAGATTGACACCTTTAACTCCCCACAGACAACACCAAGGGAGAGTCCTGAATGTCATTAATTTGGCCCAAGAGTTCTACTTGTGATGCCAGGGACAATGAAGTCCACCATGCCTCTCCTATTGTCCTCCTTAGCACCGAAATTCAAACCCCTCCGGTCCCTCATTCTCACCTGTACCCTCTTCCTCAAGCTGCCCTGCCCTTCGTTTTCTGCTCTAGCTGTAACCCTTCCTCCCAAACCTTTCAGCTGTACCCTTCAGAGGCCTCCAGTAGCCTCTAACTTGTCACCAGATACTTTCTCCACTTCTGTGCTTTACTAGAAATCTCATTCTTCTTGTCCTGTAATTAGGAACATCATAGAATTCCATTTCTGAATCTCTTCCTCAGAATCCTCTAAGCCTGAACTACATTACTGAACTTATCATGAAACCATGCAGACTGGTACCACTGTAAGTTCATGGCCATCGATGTTAAAAAATCAAATAGACCCTTAGCTCAGCCCTCCCAACTTACTGGGTTTTCCTGGTCCATGGCAACTATTTTTCATGTGGCACAGTGGTTGAGAGCTCAGCTCCTAACCAAAAGGTCAGCAGTTCAAATCCACCAGCCGCTCCTTGGAAATCCTATGGGACAGTTCTACTCTGTACTACAGGGTCACTAGGAGTCGGAATCGACTTGATGGCAATGGAGGAGTGGCAACTATTTCCCATGTTGTCCTTTCTCCTCATACTCCCTGACTGAACCCCTCCTAAGCTCCTATTCTCAGCAAATGATTTTGTTTCACAGAGAAACTAGAGGTCATCAGTTAAGACTTCCATATATGTTCTATCATCAAATAAGTCTTCATCCTTGCCTCTCCCTGTTGTTATGTTGGAGGAAACTAATCCCTTTGTCCCACTGTTGTCTGGATCCACACCTTTTTACCTTCTCAAGAATCTTGCCGTCTTAACTCTGCCCTCTATCTCCAGTCTTGAAGCTCTCCATTACCAATCAGCATTTAAACATGCCCAAGCCTAATCTATCCAAACAAAACTAAATAAATACAAAAACAAAAATCCTCTCTCAATCCCACACTCCTCTTTCAGCCACTACTGATCTTCTTTTTTCCCCCTAATTTATAGCTAAATTTTTTGAAAGAATTATCTACAAAGCCCACCTCTACTTCTTTTCCTATTCATTCCTAAAACCAAAACCAAACTAAACCCACCTCACTGCCGTTGAGTCGATTCCGACACATAGTGACCGTATAGGTCAGAGTAGAACTGCCCCATAGGGTTTCCAAGGCTGTAAATCTTTATGGAAGCAGTCTGCCACATCTTTCTCCAGTGGAGAGGCTGGTGGGTTCAAACCACTGGCTTTTTGGTTAGCAACTTAGCACTTTAACCACTACGCCATCAGGGCCCCTATTCATTCCTAAACCCACTGCAGTTGGGCTTCTGTCCATACCATTCCAATGTTAACTCCCGTATAACTCAGTTTGTAACTAAATCCAATGGATAGTGGACAGTGACTTTTTTGAGAGACTTTCTCACCTGAACTGTCAGAAACATTAACCACTCCATCCTTGATTCACTCTTACCTCTTGGCTTCTCTGATACCACATCTCCTGATTTCCCTCTACTTCTGGCCTCTACTTCTCAGCTTTCTTTACTGGCACCTCTTCCTCAACCTGCCCCATATATATGGATTGTTTTCCAGAGACTCCTTGGGTGATCTCATGCACTGATAATTCCCATTCCTATATCTTTAGCCATAAATTCTCTCCTGATCTTTACTTGGATACCAACACGTCTACTTGAATTTAAGCTATACTGTAAGCTCTATGGGGCCCTGGTGGCATAGTGGTTAAGAGCTTGGCTGCTAACCAAAAGATCGGCAGTTTGAATCCACCAGGTGCTCCTTGGAAACCCTACGGGGCAGTTCTACTCTGTCTTATAGGGTCGCTACGAGTCTGAGTCGACTCGATGGAAATGGCTTTGTTTTTGGTTGAGTAGGCCCTGTGGGTCTTAGAACTTATTCACTGATAGATTCCCAGTACATAGCACAGTGTGTAGCATATAGTAGGCACTCAATAAATATTTGTTGAGTGAACGAACAAATGAATCAGTAAATTACGTCTCACAGGCACCTCAAGCTCAACATGTAAAAAACTGAACCATCAATTGACCCCTAAACCTACTCCTCCCCTGGAATCCCCTGCCTCGTTGAATGGTACCACCATTCTTCTAATTGCTGAAGCTAAAAACCTTGACTTCTCCCTCATCTCCAAATCCTATCTATCACTAAGCCCTGTCAATTCTTTCTTCCTAAAAATCTCCTAAATCTCACTTCTCTCTGCCACTATCTTTCATCACTAGGTCTACTCAATAGCCCCCTGCATTGGTCTTCCTACCCATTCTTCACACTAGAGCCAGAATAACGCTTCCAAATACAATGCTGTCCATACCACTTCCAAGCCTTGAAATTTTCTTCTACCCTTAAAATAAATCCCAAACCCATCAATGTGGTTTACAAAACCCATTATGACCTGGTCCCAGCTACAATTTTGGTCTCTTTTTTAGCTATTCATCTTACTTCGTCTCTCAATTTATGTTCCAGTCTTACTGAATTTTCTTTTGTTACTCAAACCCATCACACTCTCTTCCTCTTTTACTCCATGTCTTTGCATATACTGTTCTCTCTGGAACACTCTACCACTTTTTGGAATGAACAATTTTATCTTCCTCTTCCCTTGACAGACTGACTGACTTCTACATCCATCTTTCCCTCTTGCCACCCAGTTTTAGGAGATAAGAGTCTCCCCTTTATCTTCAAAGTCAACATATCCACATCTATTCTTTTTTTCCTCTTTTAAAAAAAATTTAGTTTGCTGTTGTTGAGAATATGCACAGCAAAACATACAGCAATTCAACCATTTCTACATGTACAATTCAGTAACATTGATTAAATTCTTTGAGTTGTGCAGCTGTTCTCACCCTCCTTTTCTAAGTTGTTCTTCCCCCATTAATATAAACTCACTGCCCCTTCAGTTTCTATCTAATCTTTCTGGTTGCTGTTGTCAATTTGATCCCATATAAATTGTTCTTAAAAAAGCGTAATGCTCAAGGTAGACATTTTTTCCACATCTATTTTTGATATTTTCTTTCTTCTTTTTACTTCAATATTTTATTCCATCAATTATCTCTTCTGTTCTATACCTTTAATTTCTCCCTCTCTTGTGGTTTTTTTCTCTCTTTCCTATAAAGAAACTTGAGTCCCTCTTAATCTAAAAAAATTCACTTGACCCTAGATTTCCTCTGTCCTTTTGAGCCAAGCTTCTTGAAAAATTACTATACATTCATTGTCTGTATTTATTTACCTTCTGTTCACTCCTCAACCTACTGCTTCTTCACTACTCCTCTGAAATTACTCACGCAAAAGTCATCAGTGATACCCATGTTGCCAAAACCAATAGACATTCCTCCTAGATGTTCCTCTGAACCTTTCTTCTGCAGTTGACTCATTGAACACTGACTCCTTGCAAATATATTCCCTTGGTTTTTATGCAATTATTTTTTCCTCACTAGCCCCCACATTTGATTAATTATCAACTCCTGCAAAATTGGCATTTGGCATAATTTTTGAGTCTCTCCTTTCCTCTCCATCCCTCCCTATTGCCACTGTCCTAATTTAAGCTTTTACCATTTCTCTGTTGGATCGTCCAATAGCCTCCTAACGGGTCTTCTTGCTTCTAGTCTTGCCTCATTAAAAATGTATCCATTCTTCCACCACAGCCAGAAATGTTATCTATCATGACATCTGACTGCATCTCTCCCATTCTTTAAAACCTTAAATATCTCTCCATTGCTTATAGAATAAAAGTTTGAGCCTCTCAGTATGGCATATAAAGACTTCTATGACCTAGCCTCTGCCTACCCTGCCAGCTTACACCATCCTCTACCTCACGCTTTATCCTTTAATAAAATTAAATGGCTTGTAGATATACACACATAATACATAAACTCATGCTTTTCAGGACTCTATGCCTTTGATAATGCTGCTTCCTCTGTTTGCAATATTTTTTCCCAGATTTCTTTGTTTAAGGGTCTCTATTCTGAGATTCCATAATATCTTATAAGTTACCTCACATATTATCAGTTACCACGTTACACTGAAATCACCTATTTTAGATGTTTGTCTCCCCAATACACTGTAAGCTCTTTAAGAACAGAAACCCTGTTCTCAGCAGCCAGCACAGTGCCTGAAATGAGCTGAGACCCCCAACTTCTTGGGGGAATTTATTATTGAATAGCTAATTCTCTGATAGCAGTTCAGTCATTTTAAATCAGTGATTCTTACAGTTGGGAGGGACCTTTCGGGTCCCTCAACGCAGCCTCCCCTCACAAGAGACCCCTCTACAATAGGGACCAAATGTGGTAGGCTATTCCAGCCTTGGACAGCTCTGATTTTGACACATACTGTTCCTTCTAGAGAGAGTGGAAATTGATACTGCTATCTTAGGAAGCTATTTAGTAACACATATGAAGGGCCTTAAATGTTTATATATTTTATATAGTAATTTCTCTTTCAGAAATCTCAGAAAATAACCCAAAAATATGGAGAAAAAACTTTAGTGCATAATAATGTTCATTATGGAAATACTTATAATAGAGAAAAATTCAAAATGAGCAATAGTACCAGAATTGTTAAGTAAATTATGGTGCATTCATAACATAGAATTTAAATTATGTCATTTTAAGTGAAAAGTCAATATATGAAATTGTCTACTCAATATAATCTTAACTACGCAAAAAATGTTTAGGAAAATAACACTGAAAAGAAATGTTACTCTCCTTTCTGTGGTTGAATATGGATGATATTCTTGTTTTATTTTCCAAATTCTCTACAGTTAGCATGGATTATTTATAATAACAAATATTGTGGGTATTTTTTTTGTTTTGCTTTTTGTTTTAGGTTTTGTTGTTTTAAGGAACTTCTCTTAAGAAACAAGAAGGAAGAGAAACACAGTTAACTTCAGGCAGAGTAGATTAGATTCAACAAATATGAACTGAGCTCTCGCCAAGAGCTAAGATGAGACTACAGATATAGATGAAACTACTGAGGCCTCTACCAGGACACCTAGCTATTGTAGAAAATACTCAGAAAAGTGAGAATTAAAACCTTAGGAACTGATTTATTAAAAAACCTCACCCTCCCAGCATCTGTTTTCAGCATCTTACTCTTGAGGTGACAGTGAGAACAAAAGACTCACTCCAACTTTAGCCTTGGCTTCCATTCAGATAGGATTTTATGTCTAGCTATAGCCTGCTGTCTCTACCCTCTAAAGTCTCTGACTTATGCCAAGTCACCCCCCTCTTGCTACTGTGCTTCTGTAATTTATCTCTGGAGCACAGCCC
Source organism: Trichechus manatus latirostris (assembly GCF_000243295.1). Classification (NCBI taxonomy): domain Eukaryota; kingdom Metazoa; phylum Chordata; class Mammalia; order Sirenia; family Trichechidae; genus Trichechus; species Trichechus manatus. The sequence goes on from NW_004444036.1 coordinate 4,971,897, forward strand.
AGTACAACCAACAGAGCTCATCTCTTAAGCCCAGTGCAGTATGTATATGTGTTCCTTTCCTTAGTCCTTTTTGGCTCATGCCTTTGTCACTCTTGCCTCACAGCAATTCAGAGTGGACCAGTCCATCCCTTCTTCCACACACATGCCCATCATCTCCCCCACGGAGATGAGTAAGTTAGTTTCTGCCTTCCACATTCAGGTTTGTGTCCTTTCACCATATTTATTTAATCTGTATGCTGAGCAAATAATCCAAGAAGCTGGACTATATGAAGAAGAATGCAGCATTAAGATTGGAGGAAGACTCAGTAACAACCTGCGTTATGCAGATGACACAACCTTGCTTGCTGAAAGCGAAGAGGACTTGAAGCACTTACTGATGAAGATAAAACACCACAGCCTTTGGTACACCTCAATATAAAGAAAACAAAGACCCTCACAACTGGACCAACAAGCAACATCACGATAAATGGAGAAAATATTGAAGTTGTCAAGGATTTCATTTTACTTGGATCCACAATCAACACCCAGGGAAGCAGCAGTCAAGAAATCAAAAGACACATTGCATTGGGCAAATCAGCTGCAAAAGACCTCTTTAAAGGGTTAAAAAGCGAAGATGTCATCTTGAGGACTAAGGTGAGCCTGGCCCAAGCCATGGTGTTTTCAATCACATCATATGCATGTGAAAGCTGGACAATGAACAAGGAAGAATGAACAAGAATTGGTGCTTTTGAATTATGGTGTTGGCAAAGAATATTGAATATACCATGGACTGCCAGAAGAATGAACAAATCTGTTTTGGAAGAAGTACAGCTAGAACGCTCCTTAGAAGCGAGGATAATGAGACTACGCCTTGCTTACTTTGGACATGTTATTCGGAGGGACCGGTCTCTGGAGAAGGGCATCATGCTTGGTAAAGTAGAGGGTCAGCAAAACAGAAGAAAACCCTTAATGAGATGGATTGACACAGTGGCTGCAACAATGTGCTCAAATATAGCAATGATTGCGAGGATGGCGCAGGACTGGCCAGTGTTTTGTTCAGTTGTGCATGGGGTGACTATGAGTCAGAACTGACTGGATGGCACCTAACAACAACAGGGTCTCACAGCCCTGATAAGGGAGCCGTGCATATAAGGAACTAAGTCACCTAAATCACCACACAGTGTGATAAATAGAGCAATAAGTGTGTGTCCAGGTTAGGAGGAAGGAAGAGATTGATGGCCTCTGAGGGTATCAGAAGGCTTCTCTGTATAAATGGATGCAGGATGCCTCTGGGATAAGATTTTCTCCCTTAGAATTACAGCTTTACAGCTAACCTAGAGCTACTAGGAATTTAAGAGAACACTCTCCAACCCACATTTTATCTTACAGATGGAAACTCTGAGTTCAAGTGATATGGTCAAGGTTTCACAGTGAGTTAGCATCAGACCCAGAACTAGAACTCAGGCCTTTGGGGTCCTATGGCCACACTTTCTAATGCTCTGCAACTCGGTTTGCTAAAGGGAGGACAGCTGTTTTCTTGAGCCTTTCAGAACAAGAGCTGTTAACCCAAAACAAAACAATGAAGGATATGCAGAAAGTAATAGAAACATAAACACTAGTTTCTGCCTTGGAGTCAGATTTAGGGACTCTGAGAACTACTTTGACCCTGAGGTTATTAAAAAATAAAAGAGGGCATGTTGGAAAAACAAACAAGAGTCAATTACTATTTTGACTCCAATTATCTGGGAAAAAATGTGAAACCATTGCCTCCTTTCATCTCTTGACTGCTGTTGACTAAAAGAAGAGCTGATTAAAGCTGTTCCTTGGGAATGCTGAGCAGCTCTGGGCAAGGACCATGCATTCCAGGCTGACCCTGCCCCACCAGGAACAACAGGCTGAAAAGAGGCATTGATTACATATTCCCAACTCATAGCTACCCCCTGGCAAACAGAGTGTGTTTACTGAGATTTGTATAAAAGGTATTTATATAATTAGACAGTGCTTCCCCCTTTTATTAGTAAGCAATTAGACCCTACTTTAGTACATTAAGGAGGTTTTGTAAATCCAACTGCAAGCATATAAATTCTGTAATTGCGTAATTGTATATTGGGCACAAAACCATGGATTTTCTTCTATTTTGGCTTGACCATTTTTTTAAAAGCAATTTAGGGTTTTTAAAGCTAATGTTTATGTAGTGAGTGTTTTTTAAAGCCTGGGGTGATACATATAATTTAGCCATTCTTTGGTCTTAAACCCAAACCAGAAAATGACACAAATTCCACACAAACATGTATCAACTACTTGTTCTCTCCTTCTTCTTCTTAAACCCTTGAGGTAATTCTTTTGTTTCATATTTTTTTAAGGACTGTGGTAGCATACTGTCATTCTTTAGCACAGAAACCATAAATTCTTCTAGCCAAATCAACCCACAAACCTTCCTTTAAAGGACTGTAGCTCATAGGCATGTGATTGAATTTACCTTTATTAAATTATGTTTGCAAGACAGAAGTGGAGAAGAAGAGTAAAGAGCATATCAACTTGAATATTAGCTTTGTTAGGTTAAATATATTAGGCTGAACTATATGTATGACATGACCAATATTTGATCCTTTTTTGACTTACAAAATGGTAATTTCCTATGATTCCAAGTCTACTATATATGTTGCCCCAAAATTTCCACAAGGACATTAGAAATACCGAAAATGAAAACCATGGTTGATTCGTACCCTTAATAAAAAATCCATCCATTTATAAAAGGTATAAAAAGACTTGGTAAGTTATACAGATAACATATTTTACTACCAGTTTTACTAGTAGCTGCCTGTGGGACCTTGGGCAAAGCACTAGGCTTTGGGGAACCTCTGTTTTCTTCTCTAATAAATGAGTGGGTTGAACTAGAACTCAAAACGTTTTTTTTCAATTTCCATAAAAGGCATATCACTAATCAAAATTAGGACAAACTGTAGATAAGGCTATTATTTTAAGCGAATTGAAATCTATGTCATTATGGAAGCAGATCATAGTATTTCAGGTTTTATATATTCTAAGAACTGACTCATTGATTAGATGATAATCATAATTAACAGTACTAATGAGAGCAACTACCATTTGTTGAGTACATATTATGAGCCACACGCTTAAGCACTTTTTACACATTATCTCATTTAATTATACCACATAACATGAGCTGTGGTGTACTGGTAAATGCTTAATAACCAACTATCCCAGGGGGCAAAAAGCCCTGATTTGTAGCATTTGCTGATTTACATGATATAAATATTCCTACCTTGACTGATTTCAAGTTACCATCCTGGCTTCCCTGAGCACGGAGCATTGGGAAGAGATGCGCAGTAGCACACCATCGTATAGTTCGTCCACCGTACAGATACAGTAGACATAAGTAACTTCAAGGCCGCAGATAATAGTAAAATGCAGGAAGTGATAAGGTCTGCGTATTATTTTGAGTATGTATTATTTTGCTTTAATATAATTTATATAAGTTTAAGTTTACATAATATAATTTTTAATAATGGCTGTGTTTAACAACCAGCTCACAAAATTCCTGAAAATTTAACAAACAACTTTCATAATCCAAGGGCACTACTGTATGTGAAGTTGATTTTGCTATCTAATTTCAGTGAAAATAGGGAACAGTAATCTGTAACAGGAGTCCCTGGGTGGTACAAACGGTTAATGCACTCGGCTGCTAAATGTTGGTGGTCCGAATCCACCCAGAGGCACCTCTGAAGAAAAGCTTGGTGATCTACTTCCGAAAAATCAGCCCTTGACAACCCTATCGAGCACAGTTCAACTCTGACCACGTGGGGTCACCGTGAGTCAGAATCAACAGCAACTGGTTTAATACATAACAGGTTAAGTAACATGCCAAGGTTCTATGCTAGTATATTCAAACCCTAGTTTGTCAGACTGTAAAGCTCACGCTTCTTAATTCTGAGGAAGCTTATACAATGGATTTTAAGAACATAACTTTTATAGAATCCAAGAAGTTTTTTTTTGTTGTTGTTATTTTGTTTATTGCAGATAAAGAGCAAGATGAGAATTTAAAGGAATGTCTTCTAGAAGAGGGCCTGTTGAGAGAAAAAGTGCAGGTCATTGGTGATGGGTTTCTGTTTCATGACATTCTCTTAGGTTAGTCACAAGGAACTAGTAATTGCAAAAAGAGAAGTCAGAACAGTGAACAAGCCACCCTATTCGTAGACATCACGGAGGAGTATTGAGGTGTGAACTCCCCCTGGGAGAGGCTCACCCGTCTGTGAAACACTTTAAATTCTGTCTTCTTTATTCTCCTGCCCTAGGGTCCCTGTAGACTAGGACAGATACCACCACACTTTTCCCCAATTGTTTGAGCTTATTTTCTCCATAAGAGAGAAGGAAAAACTCTACATTTACGTTGATAACTTTTTGATCCCTGGGTAATTTCCAGCTATAGTTTATAAAATAATCAGCTATAAATTGTGTCGCTATAGTAATCCACTTATTTAGAAGTTGTAAGCATCTCAATTAGGCAATGCTTCACTGGTACTGTTGGCTAAGTACTCTGTGCCAAGTGCCAATGGGCCAAGCTTTCATGCCTTTCATGATGACTTGGTTTATTCTGCATCAGAGTAATGCTGCTTCTTTACTTCGAATCCCAACCCCTCTAAAGCAGATGCCAAGAGCTGCCCTTTTCATTAATGCAGGCTTCAAATTAAACACAAAGACTAGGAAGGAAAGGAGTAAACTCATACTTTTTGGTTACTCCCTCCATAGATTCGAACTTAGTCATATGTTAATAATAATTCATATCATTTGGCAAATCACAGATAGCTGTTATGCCCAATCATTGGGGACTGCCTCAGTTTTCTCCTCTGTATAACAAGGAATAGTAATAGTATCTATTTCAGATGGTTCGTGTGAGCATTAAATGAGTCAATAACGTACGTAAAACATTAAGATCAGTGCCTGCCTATGTTGTTGTTGGGTGCCGTCGAGTTAATTCCAGCTCATAGCGACCCCATGGGACAGAGGAGAGCTACCTCACCAGGTTTTCTTGGCTGTAATCGTTATGGAAGTGGATCGCCAAGTGTTTCTCCTGCAGGGTCTCCGAGTGGGTTTGAACCACCAACCTTTCGGTTAGCAGCTGAGCACTTAACCTTTGTGCCACCAGGGCTCCTTTTGTCTGGCCATAATAAGTGCTATATAACCATTAGCTGTTATTATTGTTGAGAATTGCTGGGTGTCTGGTGAGTTCCACGTTCAGGTTGCGGGCAGGGTTTTCTCAAAATGATATCACTCAGATTGTAGAATTCTCTCCATACGCAACATATTAGCCACAGGCTGCCAGAATTTGCACTTTCCTAGGCCTGATGTGGCCAAAATTTGCAGTTGTTTTTTTGGTGCACTTGGATTTTTGGTGCTAGAAATGATTTATTTGATAGCTTTTGGGGTCCCTTTGTAAAAGCAACTTTTTCTCCCGAGGAGGTTCAGCGCTGGTTGTCATATGACTTGGGCTCATAAGGTGTCTTGGCTGATGTTCAGTGATGTTAGTTAATGTTAAAACTGTGCCCTTGATTTTGCAGCCAATGCATCTTTTCACCAGGGCCAAGGTCAAAGTAACTTACTCATGACAGCTGAGAACTGACTCCTTTTAATATCAAATCTCACTTTTCAGTAGATTTCTAAAAATGATCAGAGGGCCATGTAAACAAACTTAAGATAGTACACCTCTTAGTAGATACAGAAGACTATAAACTTCAGAGCTTCATCTGAACTGACAAATCACAATGTTATTTTTGTATAATGGTTGGTGAGAAGAGTGAGCAGTCTAAGGAGATCACTAATCTTAGTCTTTCTGCCTCAAAGTTAGACCCTTCAGACGTGTCTTCTATTTTGCTGTTAATGTTTTACTATTGCTCCCTGTAATTATATTGAATTCATGTTTATTATTAAATTTGTAACAGCCTTATTGGAAGTGTCAGCCACCTTCATAACTTTATTTCCTTGAACACGTATAATGTTTTCACCATCATTGCAGTCATTCCATATCACATCCTTTTAGAGCTGGTAAGGCCTTCAGGTTCATTTAGTCTAAACCCCTTAGTGTATAGTTAAGGAATTAAACATCCAGAAGTTAAAGGTCTTGCCCTAAAACTCAGCACATCAGCATCTTACTAGTTTTGAACTTTGCATTTTTGAATGAATCATAAGCAATGTCTGGAATTCCATCCATTTGTAAAATGGCATCGGTGATACCAATCATGTTGTCTTGATAGGTAATAAAACCACTAAGGACACAAGATGAGAAAATGAGTAGCTTACTATGCTGTCCAACATAGTAGCCACTAGCTACACGTGGCTATTTTGAAATTTAAATTAATTAAAAGTAAATAAAATTTAAAATTCATTTCCTCAGTCCTACTAGTCACATTCAAGTGTTCAATAGCCACATGTAGATAGTAGCTATGGTACTAGGCAGCACAGAATAGAACATTTCCATCATTCTGGAAAGTTCTGTTTCACAGCACTGGAAGACTGGTTTGGATCTCCACTGAGTTTCAGATTTTGTTGGGGCCTTCTCAACTGGGAAGGTCCTTCCTTCTTGAGGTAGGTGTATCTTTCAGTGGCTGGGAGGGAGGCTTTCTGGGGTAACAATCTACTCAGCTTCTAAGTAGGAGGCCTGGTAGACAGATGAAAACTGCACTACCACTCCCTGGCACAGGAATGAGGCTCAGTATCTCATGCTTCTGGACCACTTAGCCTCTGCCCCTTTTAAGAGCGGAAGTGCAGGGGAAAGCATGAAGGAGAAAGCGGACAGGACTTAGGCAGTCTGAGGTCAGGTGAAAGTGTTTTTGAGGCATATCCCAAACTTACTGAACCTTGCTTAACTTTAGACTTCTCTGTGGGCTCGAAGGCAACTAACAGCAACAACAATCCTATTTGGGGGAGCAGTGGTGGTTCGGTGGTAGAATTCTTAGCTTCCATACAGGAGACCCTGATTTGATTCCCAGCCAGTGCACCTCATGTGTAGCCACCACCTGTTTGTCAGTGAAGGCTTGTGTGTTGCTATGATGCTGAGCAGGTTTCAGCAGAGCTTCCAGACTAAGACAGACTAGGAAGAAAGGCCTGGCAATCTACTTCCAAAAATCAGCCATTGAAAACCCTATGGATCACAACAGTCTGATCCCATTGTGCATGGGATTGAGAGAGGGTGTTGGCAGGGGGAAGGGGTGCTGACTCCCTGGCAGCTAATAATACCACCCTCTTTTTACCACCTACTCCCCTGTCTGCATCCTCCTGTGATAAGAGGTGTGGCCTTGAGGATGTCCAGCCACTTTCTGCCACTTAAGGGCTTCGAAGAGGAAAATTAATACAGGCATCTCACTTTAATTTTAAGGTTTTTCTTACCCATGAAACCAAATATTATCCATAAACAGCCTGACCCAAACTGCAAAAGCCCGCCAGAAACTGCTCTATAGCAATGTAAATTTGTCTTATCCTGCAGAAAAGGATAGTTGTCAAACTATTACCTACCAATTTGAATCTCAAAAAGTCTCAGGTGGATGGAGGGCCAGAAGTAACCTGTTATTAGTTGATCTCAGTAAAAGAGAACGGCAAGGTTCAATCAATCATGTTATGGTTAGCCAATGCTTGATCTTCTTTTCCCTGCTCTTCTCTTTATAAGTTTCATTTTAACTAGCAATCTTGGAGCCATTTGCTTTTTTATGGAACCAGAGTGGTCTCCCTATATGCATATAGAATAACTGTTCAGAATAAACCTTATGTTTCAATTTCATTGAGTTTTGATTAGTTTTTAACAGAGGATAAAGGAGGTGAGTAGACAGACTCAGGGGAAAGAGATGAGTGAAGACAAGAGTGTCAATCAATCCCTCACCAAGTTTGTTGAGGCCTTCAGCACACCCAGCTCAGTAATAATAGTCATCTCCATTGAGGGTACAAAGATGGTCAAAACTGCTTTGGAGAGGCTCCTTTTTTTCCAGGGGCCCTTTTTATTTTCAGCTCCCCTAGCTGGATGGCCCAGAACTGGGCCTGGCTATCTAGGACCCCTCAGTGCCCACACTGCTACTGCCTTGGTTCAAACCAGACAAGGGTCCTCTGCCCCCTGCAATGAAAACACTAGTATTAAAAATAAAACAAAACAAACCTCATTGCTGTCAAGTCGATTCCAACTCATAGAGACCCTATAGGACAGAGTAGAACTGCCCCATAGGATTTCCAAGGAGTGGCTGGTGGATTTGAACTGCCAACATTTTGGTTAGCAGCCATAGCTCTTAACTGCTATACCACCAGGCTCCTAGTAAGGGGTTAATGACTTAACAGGTCTCTTTTCCGGAACATGTTTATATTTCACTAGCCACCTCCACACCCTCATCCCAGTTTTCTGCCCAGTAAAATGATGAGTTTGAACTAACTAATGTATAAGTCCCTTCCAAGTACTGAAGTTGTTAGAGCTACTGATTTGGGGCAATGCCTTAACCCAAAGGAGAGCTTGTCCTGGCTTGGGAGTTGCCCAAGAGATACCTCTAGACACTAAAGATATCTTCTTACCTCCATCTACATTTTTTCCTCAAACTGCGATCTTATTCATTCTCTTCCTCCACTGCTGCCGGGTGGAAACTCCAGGTTCTACTCAGCGCGACTTGTCTCAGCCGATAAACAAGAGACCGAGGTGGGAGAGTGGAAATATCCCTTTATTTCACTGCACGAAGAAAAGGAAACAGTCAGGGCTGCTGCCGCCAAGACTGCCCAGTGAGGGCAAGGGGAAAGGTTACCTTTAAGGGGTGTACAAGTAGGAATTCATACAAGTTACATCAGCAACATTCTTAATCATACTACGCAGGCGCAATGGGGTTTGCATACAACTTCATGCATCACGGGTTCAGAAGATGGTGGTTAAACTCCACCCAGAGGCAGGGAAGTTACTATCTATGAGGTCTAAAAGGTTATCCTGAATGTCAGCGTGGCACCTAAACCGGTTTCCACCAATTTCCTCTAGTTTTTGGGCAGCAGTTAAGGAGAGAGGAACCAGGATTCTAATGTGAAGCTATGGGGCATGTCAAGCAAGCTGCTTGAGGCAATGGAATTTTACACAGCCTGGGAATCTCTGTCTCACCATGTTTAACAGAGAAAAAGCACCCCCCACCAAAATACTCTCACAGTTTGGGTTGTTAAGGCTGGGATCCTAAAGGCAACTGGCAGAAGCAATAAAATATGGAGAGGTTGTCCCCTTGGCCATCACCACACCCAAAGTAAACCATGGTTTTCAACAATGTGATTCTTCAGAAACTCCCAGCACAAAGCTCTTTCAGAGCAACACTGAAAGCCTAAACCCTGTGTTTCTCCTAGAAAATAACAGTTGTACTTGTTGTTGTGTGCCATCAAGTTGATTCCACCTCATAGTGACCCTGTAGCTGCCATTTATTGAGCAACTATTATATGCCGGGCATGTCTACCCTTTATAGGCGTTATCTCATTTACCCTAACTCTAGCACATTGCCATTTCACAAATGCTAAAAAGGCTCAGAGAGTCTGGATAATTTGCACTGATTCATATGGCTAGTATTTTAGAACCAGGATTAGAATAAAACTTCATCAATCGTTACAGTCCATCTGTTTTACACTATGCCATTAGTTTGCAAACCATGTTCCAAGGAATCTGAAATTTCAAGATATTCAAGACTGTTGAGGGGCTTGGGGATGGAAAGGGGGACAGAGGAGAGACAGACCACAAGGTCTCCTCTATTCCTGTCCACATCTTGTGTGTCCCTCTCAGCCCACTCACTTTAACCCCTGCAGCTACTCTTTTAACTGTTTTATGTACTGGGATTCCACGTAATATATTTATCAGCTTTAAAAAGAAGTTTAAAAACCATTGTACTAGGGCCTGATTTCTCCAAGACCCTCCTGACACCATCCCAGCAATAGTCTTTGTCCATTTATAACTAATTGACATTCACACATGTTAATGTTACATAAGTTAATTAATCCCATAATTGAATAACAATTAATTTTAAAAAATCATTGTACATCTTTAACTACGTTGTCTTAGTTACAGATTAGAAATTGCTCTGGTAGAAATTGATTATTCAGAGACATGTGAGGCCGATTCATCAGAAAGAAAAAAAAGGTGTCTGGGCCACTGCTGCTTGCTTTCTTTCAAAAAATAAATTAGATTTAGACAAGATGATCATTTGATGTGTGATGGCCCTTGGCCGAACAAAATATATTCACTTTCACTTTCTTCCGAAAGGATCATTTTATCAATCAGAGGTAACAGGATTGACTTTCAAAGAGGGTTTTGTTCACTCTTTTTCTCATTTGTTAACCACCTAGAGGATTTATAGCCTCGTATTTTTTCTACTAGGTATAACTGTTTGGAGGCCTGAACAGAGACAAGTTTCAATTTGTTTTTTACCTTCTGCATGTATTCTTTTTTTTTTTTTAAAGAGTGAAGATGTTCTCCAAAGATGTCTTGTTTTGCTCATGGTGTTCTTTAAGATTCATCTTCGTGTGTGTGTGCATACTTAAACACAGGTCAAGATGTGCCTGCATATACTAGGATCACAGGGTGATAGTGTTCTCCAGTATCTTAGACTGTAATACCTTGGAACGATGAACAATGCAAGTCTGCTTGGTGCTGTGTCCCACGGGAAGCTGCCCCTGGGCAACCTATTTGTTCAGTCCATTCACCAAACAGCAAGCAACAGTATTAATCAAAGGTCTCTATGAGTAACCAGAGAGGGAAATCAGGATGTTCAGACAGGGGTTGAATGACTACTTGGCAAAGATATTGTAAATAGATTCCAGCATGGACTATGAAATCAGAGCTTTAGAAATTTAGAGTCTCTTCTATCTTGGAGCTCTGAGTTTGTGACCCTAAGATTTGGATCTTCCCCTCTAGGACCTTGCAATCCAGAGGGAAGATGAAACATTTAGCTCATGGTGACTGTTGGATATCTTTGTTTGCCAGAAATGACTGGTCTTTGTATGAAGGAATAGATCTTCTAGAGAAGAAAGTTGACAAAGGGGGAAAAATACTGTGAGATGCTTGGTCATAAAATGAAGCTGAGAAAATATAGTCTCGGGGGAGACAGGGATATGATCATATGGTCCTGGGAGAAGTGGCATATTTGTTGTAGTGGAGTGAATTTTTTTTTTTTCTTGGCCATTTTCATTGGTCTTCAGGGGAAAGAGGGAGGGAAAATGGTGATGCTCTGGACAGAAAAGGAAGGTTTGCAGGGAAAGGGTACTCCCAACACTTGGAAGAATTATAACATTAGTTAGCAATGTGCTAATGAGGGATCGAGTAGGCACAACACACAAGTTTCTCCTTTCACAGTGGACTGCTTGTGCACTTTCATTAGACCTTCAAAACAACCTCATGAGGAAGAGGAAACTAAGATTCCTAGGGGTTCAGTAACCTGCTCAAAGTCGCACAACTGGGTGGTGGTGGTATTATTAAACGCACATCTGTCTGGAGCCAAACCCAATACTTTTTTCCATCATCTCTCAAACATGAAGGTAGGGAGATGTAGGACAGTTTATGGTGATGGCCAAATTCATGGCAGAAACATAACTATGTTACAGGATTCCCTTACTTCTACTATTACAGGGGCTTTTTTTTTTTAATATTCTAAGAAAGCATTCACTCATTTAGCCTAGGGAAGGTAAAATAGCTAATGTTCTTGGTCTACAAAAATATTAATTTATTAAACTATAAGATCAATAAGCACAACTTACAATGAATATTTGATTTTCAGATAATTTTTCTTTGATTAAACATGAATAGAGAATTATTTTTTTCTAAGGCAAGAGGGGGAGGGCACAAAATCAATCAAGAACCACACACCAAGGGCAACTTAATTTAGTGTGGTTTTCATTAGAGTACAAAACCTTCAAATTGCCCACTTTTTAATTTAAGTGCAGGGAACAGAACATTTTATTCATCAGAGCAAATAATAGTAAGTACTTTAGTTTCTTATGAAGGCAGACCAAGTATAAGATGTACTGGGAAAAATATTGGAAGAAGGGCAGAGCAGTCTAAGAGACTAAGAGCTCTCAGTGGGGCTGCGTTCTACTCTCAGCTCTGGATTTAGCTGCATGAGTCTGGGCAAGCTATAGAGAGTTAGAAACTCAAGAAAACATCAGGGGTTTCAACTCTGGGAGCTTCATGTTATAGAAGAGAAAATGGAGTCCCACCCATAGTTAATAACTTGCCAACCATCATACAAATAGTGGAGAACTAGGACAGTCCCATGCTTCACTTACTTGACTTCTCAGTGCCTTAGTTTCCTCCTCTGTGAAATGAAGGAATGTGAATAGGAAGCCATGTGATAAGGTGGAAAAATACTTGACTTGGAGATAGATTTCCTGGCTTTGAGTTCCTTTCTCCAGTATCCACCCATTGACTTCAGGCAAGTCTCAATGCCTCTTGTAAGTCTCAGTTTTCGCAAATTTTTAATTAAAATTTCTGTCCAAGGTATATCACAGGGATATTGAGCGAAACTAATAAGATAATGTTACAGGCAAGAACTTTGAAAAGTGTACTTTGAAGGGAGGCACTTTAGAGGAGCAAAGGACTTACAATAATGGTGATGATTATAATGACGATGATAAAGCCCTTTCTGCTCTCAAATTCTAGTTGGAAGGGAGAGTTTTTATTTGGGAGAAGTGGAAGAGGTTATATTGGTAGAACATGGGCTGAATCATGGAGACTCATAAATGGCAAGACGTGAGTTTAAATGGCTTTTAAAAGATTGTGGAGCAATTGGTAGGATTGCCAAGTAAAATACGGGATTCCTGGTTAAATTTGAATTTCAGATAAACAGCAGATAATTTGTTAGTATCAGTATGTCCTATGCAATATCTGGGATACACTTACACTAACATATTATCTATTGTTTATCTGAAATTCAAATGTAATCAGGCATCCTGTATTTTTATTTGCTAAATCTGGCAACCCTAACAAGTGGGAGATTTCTGTGCAGGCGAACAAGAGACATAATGAAAGCAGTGGTTCAGGAATATTCAGCAGTCACTATTATAGGTATATGGGGATCAGGAAGGAGGGGAAGCAAGGAGACTGTCCTAGTCTGAGTTCCCCAAACTAAGCCTAACAAAGGATTTAAAGGCAGTAATTTATTTGGGAGGCAAGGCCAGGAAATATGGTGAAAACAGGGGAAAGTAAATAGGCAAGGAGGAAAAGCCACTGAAAAGGTGCATTATGTAGGTCACTGCTGTAGGCAGTGGGGGCAGGATTCCATTGGGATCACGGAAGAACCTATACAATGCCTCCCAGGATTGGGTTGTGAAGGGAGGGAGGCTAGGGCATTTGTCCACTAGCTCTTGTCCCCCCATTGATTGGTATTGACACCCCCACATCAGGGCTGCACACCACCCTGAGATGAGCAATCTCCAAAAGCTTCAAAGAAGGCTGTGAGGCAGCAAGCCTTGGAGGAGCTCAGGGCACTTGAAGTGAGATGCCGTTGGCAGTAGTTTGATCCCATGTGTAACTGTTCACGACAGCTATGGCTGAAATCAGAGGAGGATTGTGATGGCAAAATTATGTGTCAACTTGGCTAGGCTATGGCGCCCAGTTGTTTGGTCAAATACTAGTCTGGTTGCTGTTAGGAGGCAGTTACATGTGATTAAATCAGCTGGCCTTAAGTAAAACAGATTACCATCCATGATGTGAGTGGGCTGCAACCAATCAGTTGAAGAAGGCCCTAAGAACAAAAAGGGAGTTTCCCTAGTGTCTATTCTATCTCCAGACTATAAACAGACATTTTCCAGAACTCCTTCTTCTCTTCACTTTTCCCATCACCTGACGTATGGATTTGAGGACAGGAATCTCCAGCCTGTTGCCTGACCTACAGATTTTGGATTTGCCAGCCCCTACAATTGCCTGAGTCAATTACTTAAATCTCCCTCTCTCTCTCACTGGCTCTGTTTCTCTAGAGAACCCTGACTAAGACACGGATAGAGGGTATGTGATGTGAAGCACCCAAAACATCTGCTATAGAGACCACAAAGAGGCCACTGATGCAGTTCAGAAAGGACAAAGTCTTGGACTAGGATAGGTTATTCATTTGTTAAAAAAACTCTTATTGAGCACTTACTGTATGGTAAGCATGTTCTAAACACTGGGAATGTAGAGAAGAATGATATAGTTCCTGCTTTCAAGGAAACTTCAGTCTACTAGGGGAAAAGGTCAAAATAAATACAGTAATAAAAGTGTAGTGTACTTAGTATTGTCACAGAGGTATATTTAGAATATTATCAAAATAAGAGAAAAGTGCCAAAGAGAGAGAGAGAGAGCAAATCCCAAAAGAGATATTAAAGACCAATCAGTCAAACTAGGCAAATGAATAGTTTCCCCTGTCTTTCACGTATGACATCCAAGTATAAATCCAAGATTTTGAATGAAGGGGATTAAAAAATGATAAAATTAATAGAACTGGGAAGTTGGGAAGATGACCTTGTTTTACGGTGAATGATAATGGTTTTTTGTGGGGTTTTTTTTTCTTTCTTTCTAGACCATATTAAGTTGGAAGTGGTTAGGACCTGCACAGAAGATGTCCGGTGAGTCTTTAAGCTGATGTTTGGCTTAAAAGCTAGAATTAAATATTATCTGAGAATTCAGTAGGCTTGGATGAGGGTGGGAGCCATGACAAGGTGTGTTCAATAAGTGAAACTGTGATGAGAGAACTGAGTTGGTACCAAGAACAGTGCCTCAGAGGGCACTGTGGCCAGAGAACAACAGGAGAAAGTGATTACTGAGACTGAGACAGACGAGTCAGAGATGTGGGGGAAGGCAAAGGAGGAGTTTCAAGAAAAGGATTGGCTGGCCAGGAAGTCAAGTAAAGTTAATTGGTCATTAAGTAAAAACCAAACCAAATTTAACTGCATTAAACCTAACTGACAATAGCTTAGTTGTAATATGTGGATATTTATGGATAATTCCATGTGCTCTTCTGAATCCGGCTTGAAATTCTGGCAGTTCCCTGTCAATGTACTGCTGCAAACATTTTTGAATTATCTTCAGCAAAATTTTACTTACGTGTGGTATTAATGATATTGTTAGATAATTTCTGCATTCTGTTGGATCACCTTTCTTTGGAATGGGCACAAATATGAATCTCTTCCTGTCAGTTGTCCAGGTAGCTGTCTTCCAAATTTCTTGGCATAGACAAGTGAATGCTTCTAGCATTGCATCTGTTTGTTGAAACATCTCAATGGGTATTTCGTCAATTCTTGGAGCCCTGTTTTTCACCAGTGTCTTCAGTGCAGCTTGGACTTCTTCCTTCAATACCATCAGTTCTTGATCATATGCTACTTCTTGAAATGGTTGAATGTTGACCAATTCTTTTTGGTACAGTGACTGTATATTCCTTCCATCTTCTTTTGATGCTTCCTGCATCGATCAATATTTTGCCCATAGAATCCTTCAGTATTGCAACTTGAGGCTTGAAATTTTTCTTCAGTACTTTCAGCTTGAGAAATGCCTCAAGTGTTCTTCCCTTTTGGTTTTATAACTTCAGGCCTTTGCACATTTCATTATAATACTTTACTTTGTCTTCTCGAGCTGTCCTTTGAAATCTTCTGTTTGGCTCTTTTTCTTCATCATTCCTTCCATTCACTTTAGCTACTCTTCATTCAAGAGCAAGTTTCAGAGTCTCTTCTGACATTCATTTTGGTCTTTTCTTTCTTTCCTGTCTTTTTAATGACCTTTTGCTTTCTTCATGTATGATGTCCTTGATGTCATCCCACAGCTTGTCTGGTCTTCAGTCATTAGTGTTCAATACGCCAAATCTGTTCTTGAGATGCTCTTTAAATTTGGGTGGGATATACCCAAGGTTATACTTTGGCTCTCATGCACTTCTTCTAATTTTCTTCAGCTTCAACTTGAGCTTCCGTAGGAGCAATTGATGGTCTGTTCCACAGTTGGCCCCTGGCCTTGTTCTGACCGATGATACTGAGCTTTTCCATCGTCGCTTTCCACAGATGTAGTCGATTTGATTCCTGTGTTTTCCATCCGGTGAGGTTCACGTGAATAGTCAGCATTTATGTTATTGAAAAAAGGTAATTGGAATGAATAGGTCTTGGTCTTGAAAAATTCTATCATGCAATCTCCAGCATTGTTTCAATCACCCAGGACATATTTTCCATCTACCGATTCTTTTTTTTGTTTCCAACGTTCGCATTCCAATCACCAGTAATTATCAATGCATCCTGATTGCATATTTGATCAATTTCAGACTGCAGAAGTTGGTAAAAATCTTCAATTTCCTCATCTTTGGCATTAGTGGTTGGTGCATAAATTTGAATAATTTGAATTAACTGGTCTTCCTTGTAGGCATATAGATATTATTCTATCACTGACAGCATTGTACTTCAGGATAGGTCTTGAAATGTTCTTTTTGATGATGAATGCAACCCCATTCCTCTTCAATTTATTATTCCTGGCATAGTAGACCATATGATTATCTGATTCAAAATGGCCAATACCAGTCCATTTCAGCTCACTAATGCCTAGGATATCTATATTTATGCATTCCATTTCATTTTTGACCACTTCCAATTTTCCTAGATTCATACTTTGTACATTCCTTGTTCTGATTATTAATGGATGTTTGCAGCTATCTCTTCTTATTTTGGATCATGTCACATCAGCAAATGAATGTCCTGGAAGCTTTACTCCATCCATGTTATTAAGGTCGACTCTACTTTGAGGAAACAGCTCTTTCCCAGTTGTATTTTGAGTGCCTTCCAACCTGAGGACCTCATCTTCTGGCATTATATCAGACAGTGTTCTGCTGCTATTCATAAGGTTTTCACTGGTCAATTTTTTCACAAGTAGATCACCAGGTCCTTCTTCCTCGTCTATCTTAGTCTAGAAGTTCCACTGAGAACTGTCCACCATGGATGACCCTGCTGGTATTTGAAATACTGGTGACATATCTTCCAGCATCACAGCAACACACAAGCCACCAAGGTAAGACAACTAACAGACATGAATTTAAAAGATGACATTGAATGAGGGATATCGTTGCTGATATCAGACAGACTTTGTCTGAAAGTTGAAAATACCAGAAAAATAATTTACCTGTGTTTTATTGACTATGCAAAGACATTTGACTGTGTGGATCATAACAAATTATGGATAACACTGGGAAAAATGGGAATTTCAAAACACTTAATTTTGCTCATGAGGAACCTGTATATAGACAAAGAAGCAGTCGTTTGAACAGAACAAGGGGATACTGTGTGGTTTAAAATCAGGAAAGGCATGCATGAGGGTTGTACTTTCGCCATACTTATTCAATCTGTATGCTGAGCATATAATCCAAGAAAGTGGACTATATGAAGAAGGACGGGGCATCAGGATTGGAGGAAGACTCATTAACAACCTGCGATATACAGATGACACAACCTTGCTTGCT
>NW_004444036.1:4989434-5005765 GCF_000243295.1 Trichechus manatus latirostris
AAGCAGCAGTCAGGAAATCAAACAATGCATTGCATTGGGAAAATCTGCTGCAAAGGACGTCTTTAAAGTGGTAAAAAGCAAAAATGTCACTTTGAGGACTAAGGTGCGCCTGACCCAAGCCATGATATTTTCAATTGCCTCATATGCATGCGAAAGCTGGACAATGAATAAGGAAGACCAAAGAAGAATCGATGCCTTTGAATTATGGTTTGGTGAAGGATATTGAATATACCATGGACTGCGAGAAGAAAGAACAAGTCTGCCTTGGAGGAAGTATAGCCAGAATGCTCCTTGAAGTGAGGATGGCGAGACTTTGTCTTGCATACCTTGGACATGGTATTAGGAGGGACCTGTCACTGGAGAAGGACATCATGCTTGGTAAGATCAGCAAAAGAAAGGAAGGTCCTTGCCAAAATGGATTGACACATTGGCTGCAACAGTGGGCTCAAACATAGCAACAAGGGAACATCTAGCTCAATTGACATAACATAGTTTAATAAGAAAATGTTCTATATCCTATTTTGTTATATAGCGTCTGGGGTCTTAAAAGCTTGTGAGCAGCCATCTAAGATACTCTACTGGTCCCACCCCATCTGGAGCAAGAGAGAATGAAGAAAACCAAAGACGCAAGGGAAAGATTAGTTCAGAGGACTAATGGACCACAACTGCCACAGCTTCCACCAGACTGAGTCCAGCACAACTAGATGTTGCCCAGCCACCACCACCGACTGCTCCGATAGGGCTCACAATAGAGGGTCCTGGACAGAGCTGGAGAAAAATGTAGAATAAAATTCTAACTTGCAAAAAAAAAAAAAAAAAAAAAAAGACCAGGCTTGCTGGTCTAACAGAGACTGGCGAAACACCGAGAGTGTGGCCTCCGGACACCCTTTCAACTCAGTACTGAAGTCACTCCTGAGGTTCACTTTTCAGCCAAAGATCAGACAGGCCCATAAAACAAACAATAACACACATAGCTAAACCACGTATACGAGACTAAATGGGCACACCAGCCCAGGGGCAAGGTTGAGAAGTCAGGAGGGGCAGGAAAGCTGGACGAATAGAAATGGGGAACCCGAGGTCGAGAAGAGGAACGTGTTGACACATTGCAGGATTGGTAACCAACGTCACAAAGCAATATGTGTATTAATTGTTTAATGAGAAACTAATTTGCTCTGTAAACCTTCATGTGAAGCACAATTAAAAAAACAAAAAAGAATTTAAGGCAAAGAATTAGAGTACACACACACATACACACATAAAACAAAAGCAAAAAAAAATAGCAACGATTGTGTGTACATAGGGTCACTGTGAGTTGGAACTGACTCGATGGCACCTAACAACAACAACGAATGGATAATTCAATTGTTAGCCTTTGACAATCAAACCAAAGGAAATTAAATGATGGCAAATATAGCAAAAATACATGACCAATATCACTAGCATGAGCCACAGCCTATCTGAAGTTAGGTAAGTTTAGTGAGTCTCGGATGTGTGTTTTCCAGACCTGGGACAGGTATCTATTCTTTTAATGATTTCAATAATCATGTGTGGTGGACACTCTCATGCATCCCATACAGGTCCTCCTTCAATAAAGAGCTTCTTTCCCCAGTTGCTGGGAGTGCTACCTGCAACTTTCCATTGTCAGTCCCTTCTAGAATTGCCTTAGTTGCTAAGAACTACCTGTCCTGAGGTCACACCCTTCCTAGGGGGGCCCATATCCAATGACTAATGGAGATGGAAGTATAAAGGCTGGGTTATTTTGACCCAGCTTGGGTCAACGCTGAAGGGCCATTTTAGCTCCAGAGTTCCCCATGAGTTCACCCGGGGCTGTCATTGGCCTGTATCACAACTAACCATTTCCTTCTGCCTTTGCCTTCCACAAGGCACTGCTTAATAAACCTCCTGCACACTAAACTCCATCACAGAATCTGCCTTCCAGGGAAACCAACCTGTGGCATCATGCAATCTCTCTTTTATCACTTAAGTGTCTGCAGGTTACAAACAGCTCCATCTCAACTGGTTTAAAGAATAAGGAACTATTTTTATCTCACATTACCTGAAGTCTTGAGGTGGGGTCGTTTCAGGGTTGGTTAATCCAGTGACTCCCTAAAACTATCAAATCCCCAAGATTTCTCTTTCTGCTCTGCCATCCCTCAGCATGGTGGCTTTTTGCCTCAGCCTAACCACTCCTTCTACTGACAAGATGGCGTCACATTCAGGTGTGAAAATGTCCAGCAAGAGAAAAAGCACGGATTCTTCCCTTGTGAATCTTTTAAAGAGCAAGACAACCTTTCTCAGAAGCCCTCTAGCAGACCTCCACCTCACTCACTCGCCAGGACTGGGGCTTATGACTCCCTCCAAACTAATCACTGGCAAGGAAATGGGACGGCCATGATTTGTAGAGACTAATCAGAATTTACTCCTGAATCTCTTGGGGGGTGGATATACCCCTGAAAAAAATCAGGGTTACTACATTGCCACAACCCTTGAATGTGTTTATTCAGCATTTTCCTTCCAAGTAACTCATTTTACATAACTTAAAATCTAGGTTAGGTAGCTGGAGGGAACTGTTATTTTTATATAAAGCACCTGGATGGGCCTTCTGTGAATCTTCTTGCAAGGACAATGAAATGACATTTTCTTGCCAGAGGGTAAGAAATGTTTTTGTTGTTGATTTTTGTTATTGGTTTTTTTAAATCATAAGTGAACCTGCTATGCGTTGAATATATGTGCATTGTCTCCAGGGTTTAAGTTTATTGGGAAGCAGGCAACATCTGACATTCTGTACCAATTTTAGTCAATTTGAAAGGAAGAATTATGTACATTTTCAGAGAACACCTATAGGAAGAAGACCCCATAGCTAGGGTTTAAAAATTTTTTTTTAAACTATAGAAGTCTTAATCACCCACTGGAACTGCTTTAACTTAGAAACATCAACTGCAAGCATATTTTATTGTGTTATATTTGTAAAATGGCTTTGAGTATTTTAATGATCATGGATGTTAGCTCATTGTGTAGCAATATTAATTCTAAAGAGAGTTTTCAGTTAAGATGGTTAGTTATTCCTAAATAAAATTCCTTATTTTGATAATAGAGACTCTAACCATCTTATTTCAGAAGACAAGATGAGTGGCTACGTGTATATCTTACTTAAATCCACATTTATATCATTTTCTGAATTATGTGAAAAATAATAAACTGTGTTGGGGAAAAATCATCAAAATTGGATGAACATATTAATGGATTTTAGTAGCTTGACTGGGAGTTTCTTAAATTTCATCGCTAACCAAATTTATGTCACTATAAATAAGTTCCAACTTACTTTCAGCTCAAAAAAGAATACTCCACTAAAATATTTTTAACTACTTAAAGCCAAACTGGGATGTCCATCTACTGAGGAGGATGTAGAGCAAATTTTTGCACTAGGGAGAAGTTACATTAGGTAATTTCTCAGGGTTTTTTCAGCTTCATGATTCTAAGATATGCTGAATCCCTGAAAATTACTCTCATTAGCACTCAACAGAAGGAGATATGCATTTTAAGGAAATTTCAACATCACTATGTTCACAGGAACTTCTTCTAAGACAGAACAAGTCTGTTTTGGAAGAAGTGTAGGCAGAATGCTCCTTGGAAGTGAGGATGGCAAGGCTTCGTCTCATACTTTGGACAGGTTATTAGGAGGGACCAGTCTCTGGAGAAGGACATCATGCTTGGTAAAGTAGAGGGTCTGCGAAAAAGAGGAAGACCCTCAATGAGATGGATTATCACAGTGGCTGCAACAATTGTGAGGATGGTGCAGAACCAGGCAGTGTTTCATTCTATTGTACGCAGGGTCGCTATGAGTTGGATCTGACTCAATGGCACACAACAACATGTTCATAGTAATAAATCAATATTTTTCACATATTCTACAAATTCAGAGGCCACTATTGTGGGGTAAAATATCCCCTACTAAAGTGATTTATCCTACTTATTTCCATTATTGGAATTAAACTTATAAGATCTAATAGTATGGCTGATGCTGCTTAGGATTTTAGGAATGAAAGAATGAGCTGAATAAATGCGGACTGTCTTAGTCAATTTCTGTAGCAATGAAGAGAAACACATTCAGACTACCTGAAACACGATCTGTGTAGCAGGTTCTGTCAGCGCCCTTCCATATCCTCTTGGTAGTCAGTGTTCCTGTTAATGGTGTCTTAATTCAAGCACCTGTGACTCTCTGCCTAAGGGCTTCCTCTGGCCACAGGAGCATGCCCAGCCCATTCAAGGGACAGCCAGAAGTACCAAAAAACACTCCTGGGAGCAGTCCTCCACCAATGATGATTGGGAGTGGTGAATAAACATCTCAGCTTCCTTTCCTCTTGGGTAGATGATTCTGAGTCTATGCTGTCTCCCAGGGGTCCCCAGCACGATTAAGCCCCAGTTGGCTATAGCAGTAATATGCTCATTAGCATGCATGCATTGGTTTCCTAAGGAGCCCTGGTAGCACAGTGTTTAAACACTCGGCTGCTAACCAAAATGTCGGCAGTTGGAATCCACCAGCCACTCCTCGGGAGAAAGATCTGGCAATCTGCTTCCGTAAAGATTTACAGCTTTAGAAACCCTATGGGGCAGCTCTCCTCTGTCCTGTTGGGTCACTATGAGTAGGAATAGACTCAATGGCAATGGGTTTGGTTTTCTTAAATCGGCTTCCTTTCTAGCCGATCTAAATTCCCTACCAATGCTTCCTGGGATCATCTTCCAAATAAACTTCTAGCATTCAAATCCTTGCCCTCGGGTCTGCTTCTAAACTTAAACTAGCATAATAAGTAAGAGAAAAAGAACCTCATAAGAATCCAAGAACTGGTACTAGATTCTTATGGATTTGCCTCCTGGCAAATAGATTCGGCATTGGGATCTCATGAGTATTGCACTATGAGGTTCCACCATTACATGAACCATGCTGGTTTTCTTGGGAGTCTTTTAATTTCTCTTCTCCCCTCCAAACAAACTCCTCACCCTCTATTCTGCAAGTCTTTTTATCAGCTTTGGAGCTCCTACTTATTCATAAATTTGAATTACTCATAATGTTGACTCACTCATGGCCTATCATGACCCTCCCACTTCTCTCTACTTCATGAATTTTCATTGTTAATCATAGGAGTCTAATTCTATTTCTCAATTCAAATGGTGGAGTGAAAATCTAATATACCCAGTCTTTGAGCAGAGCTAAGTAAAACAGATTAGTGATGCATAGTTAGGCAACATCTAATCAGGACACTTATATGAGAGTGAAAGAGGCACTATTAATAATTAAGCCAGGACAATCGGTACAAACCAAGACTGTTCTGAGCAAATTGAGATATACGGTCAATTGGGCATATGGCACTAATCAATTTATACTGGTTTTCCTAAGATCAATTGCCCATTGATTGTCAAATAAGCCATGACCTTTATGTGTGTGCATGAGGGAGGAGGGCGAGAGACTGGCACATGATTGTCCATTAAAGAGACTGATGATTATCTAAGGAAATGAAAATATGGTCTTGTTAAGTTATAAAACATTCATACTACAAGATTATAAAGACCATTATGGGTAACCATTGATCCCCATGCCAAGCCTTGGGAACCATCAGAACAATCCACTTTTTGATGCATTGCCAGAACACATTCTAAGGCTAAAGATAACTTGGTCATGAATTTAACTATGGCCATTTGATTAAACATTATTCCTCAACAGAATATTTCAAATCTGTATTGATGAAGTTGGAGCATGGAAAGCCTATTGTATCCGGTCAGTATTAGGCCTGCCTAAAGTAAACAATCTCAGGAGTCATAGTTGTCCCAGATTGGCATTATTATTGATTGGGATATAAATGAAATTAAAACATTCAGAAGTGTATTTGTGGCTGTCTCAGATACAGAGAATGAGTAGGAAGGGAAGTCCTTGATATTACCAAGGGAGCAAATGGCTTCTTTTAGTGTCTCACTTCTCTGAAAATTAAGGAGAAGTTTATTCAACCATTGTTCTACATCAATGTTTTATAAAAGATTTGATCTCTTTCTAGGCTAATCTTATAAATGTACTTTCTGCAATTATTTTAGTAAGATTGCAGAGAGATCTGTTTCCCTCTACGGAGCTTTAGATCGTGTTGTCATTGTTAGGTGCTGTCATGGATTGAATAGTGTCCCCCAAAAATATGTGTCAACTTGGTTATACCATGATTTCTAGCATTGTGTGGTTGTCCTCCATTTTGTGATTGATATAATTTTCCTATGTGTTATTAAATCCTAATCTCTGCCTGTGGTTTATGAGGCAAGATTAGATTATGTTAAAGAGGATTAGGGTGGGATGTAACACCCTTACCCAGGTCACATCCCTGATCCAATGTAAAGGGAGTTTCCCTGGGGTGTGGCCTGTACCACCTTTGATCTCTCAATAGATAAAAGGAAAGGGAAGCCAGCAGAGAGAGGGGGACCTCATACCACCAAGAAAGCAGTGCCTGGAGCAGAGCATGTCCTTTGGACCTTGGGTTCCTACACGGAGAAGCTCCTCGTCCAGGGGAAGATGGATGACAAGGACCTTCCTCCAGAGCTGACAGAGAGAGAAAGACTTCCCCTGGAGCTAGCACCCTGAATTTGGACTTCTAGTCTACTTGACCGTTTGAGAGAATAAACTTCTGTTTGTTGAAGCCATCCACTTGTGTTATTTCTATTATAGCAGCACTAAATAACTGAGACAGGTGCCATCGAGTTGGTTCCGACTAATAGTGACCCTATGTGCAACAGAACAAAACACTGCCCAGTCCTGTGCCATCCTCACAATGTTGCTAAGTTTGAGCGCATTGTTGCAGCCACTGTGTCAATCCATCTCCTTGAGGATTTTCCACTTACTCACTGACCTTCTACTTTACTAAGCATAATGTCCTTCTCCAGGGACCAGTTCCTCCTGATAACATATCTGAACTATGTGAGAGGAAGTCTCACCATCCTTGTTTCTAAGGAACATTCTGGCTGTACTTCTTCCAAGACAGATTTGTCATTCTTCTGGCAGTCCATGGTATATTCAGTGTTCTTTGCCAACACCATAATTCAAAGGTATCAATTCTTCTTCAGTCTTCCTTAATCATAGTTCAGCTTTTGCACGCATATGAGGCAATTGAAAATACCATGGCTTGGGTCAGGTGCACCTTAGTCCTCAAAGTGACATCTTTGCTTTTTAACACTTTAAAGAGGTCTTTAGCAACAGATTTGCCCACGTCCTCTTCTGAATCCAGCTTGAATTTATGGAAGTTCTCTGTCAATGTACTGCTGCAACCATTTTTGAATTATCTTCAACAAAATTTTACTTGCGTATGATATTAATGATATTGTTAGATAATTTCTGCATTTTGTTGGATCACCTTTCTTTGGAACGAGCACAAATGTGGGTGTCTTCCAGTAGGTTGGTCAGGTAGCTGTCTTCCAAATTTCTTAGTAGGTATAGACAAGTAAGTGCTTCTAGCATTGCATCTGTTTATTGAAACATCTCAATTGGTATTCTGTCAATTCCTGGAGCCTTGTTTTATGCCAATGCCTTCAGTATAGCTTGGACTTCTTCCTTCAGTAACATGAGTTCTTGATCATATGCTATCACCTGAAATGGTTGAACATCGACCAAATCTTTTTGGTACAGTGACTCAGTATTCCTTCCATCTTCTTTTGATGCTTCCTGTGCCATTCAATATTTTGCCCAGCAACCAAAAAAACCAAACCTGTTGCCATCGAGTCGAGTATTTTGCCCATGTTGTTGTTGTTGTTAGGTGTCATCGAGTCGGTTCTGACTCATAGCAACCCTGTGTACAACAGAACAAAACACTGCCAAATCCTGCACCATCCCCACAATCGTTGTTATGCTTCAGCCCATTGTTGCAGCCACTGTGTCAATCCATCTCGTTGAGGGTCTTCCTCTTTTTCACTGACCCTCTACCTTACCAAGCATGATGTCCTTCTCCAGGGACTGATCCCTCCTGATAACATGTCCAAAGTATGTAAGACATAGTCTTGCTATCTTTGCTTCTAAGGAGCATTCTGGTTGTACTTCTTCCAAGACAGATTTGTTCATTCTTTTGGAAGTCCATGGTATATTCAACATTCTTTGCCAACATCACAATTCAAAGGCGTCAGTTCTTCTTCCATCTTCCTTATTCATCATCAAGCTTTCTCATGCATATGAGGTGATTGATTGAAAACACCATGGCTTGAGTCAGGTGCACCTTAGTCTTCAAGGTGACATCTTTGCTTTTCAATACTTTAAAGAGATCTTCTGCGACAGATTTGCCCAATGCAATGTGTCTTTTGATTCCTTGACTGCTGCTTCCATGGGTGTCGATTGTGGATCCAAGTGAAATTAAATCCTTGATAACTTCAATCTTTTCTCTGTTTATCATGATGTTGTTTATTGGTCCAGTTGTGAGGATTTTTGTTTTCTTTATGTTGAGATGTAATCCATACTAAAGGCTGTGGTCTTTGATCTTCTTCAGTAAGTGCTTCAAGTCCTCTTCACTTTCAGCAAGCAAGGTTGTTAATGAGTCTTCCTCTAATCCTGATGCTCCGTTCTTCTTCATATAGTCCATCTTCTTGGATTGTTTGCTCAGCATACAGATTGAATAGGTATGGTGAAAGGATACAACCCTGACGCACACCTTTCCTGACTTTAGACCACACAGTATCCCCTTGTTCTGTTTGATCGACTGCCTCTTAGTCTATGTACAGATTCTGTATGAGCACAATTAAGTGTTTTAGAATTCCCATTCTTTGCAATGTTATCCATAATTTGTAATGATCCACATATTCAAATGCCTTTACATAGTCAATAAAACACAGGTAAACATCTTTCTAGTATTCTATGCTTTCATCCAGGATCCAGCTGACATCAGCAATGATATCCCTGGTTCCATGTCCTCTTCTGAATCTGGCTTGAATTTCTGGCAGTTCCCTGTCAATATATTGCTGCAGCCACTTTTGAATGATCTTCAGCAAAATTTTACTTGTGTGTGATAGTAATGATATTGTTAGATAATTTCTGCATTCTGTTGGATCACCTTTCTTGGGAATAGGCATATATGGATCCCTTCCAGTTGGTTGGCCAGGTAGCTCTCTTGCAAATTTCTTGACATCGACGAGTGAGCACTTCCAGAGCTGAATCCCATAGAAGATTCTCATAGAATCCTTCAATATTGCAACTCAAGCCTTGAATTTTTTCTTCATTCTTTCAGCTTGAGAAATGCCAAGCATGTTCTTCTGTTTTGGTTTTCTAACTCCAGTTCTTTACACATTTCATTATAATACTTTACTTTATCTTCTCAAGCTGCCCTTTGAAATCCTCTGTTCACCTCTTTTATGTCATCATTTCTTCCATTCCTTTACCTGCTCTGCATTCAAGAGCAAATTTCGGAGTCTCTTCTGACATCCATTTTGGTCTTTTCTTTCTTTCCTGTCTTTTTAATGACTTTTTTTTTTTTTTTGTATGATGTCCTTGATGTCATCCCACACCTCGTCTGGTCTTCGGTCATTAGTATTCAGTGTATTAAACCTATTCTCAAGACAGTCTCTAAATTCAGGTGAAGTATACTCAGGGTCATACTTTGGCTCTTGTGAACTTGCTCTCATTTTCTTCAGTTTCATCTTTTACTTGCATAGGAGCAATTGACGATCTGTTCTGAAGTCAGCCCCTGGCCTTCTTCTGACTGATGATATTGAGCTTCTCTGTTGACTCTTTCCACAGATGTCATCAGTTTGATTTCTGTGTATTCCATCCAGTGATGTCCACGTGTGTAATCCTCATTTATGTTGTTGAAAAAGTGTTTGCAATGAGTAAGTCATTGGTCTTGCAAAATTCTATCATGCGCTCTCTGGCATCATTTCTATCACCAAGATCATATTTTCCAACTACTGATCCTTCTTTTTTTCCAACTTTTGCATTCCAATCACCAGTAATTATCAGTGCATCTTGATTGCATGTTTGATCAATTTCAGACAGCAGAAGTTGGTAAAAATCTTCAAGTTCTTCATCTTTGGCCTTAGTGGTTGGTACGTAAATTTGAATAATAGTCGTATTAATGGGTCTTCCTTGTAGGCATATGGATATTATCCTATCAGTGACAGAGTTATACTTCAGGATAGATCTTGAAATGTTCTTTTTGATGATGAATGTGATGCCATTCCTCTTCAATTTGTTATTCCTTGCATAGTAGACCATAGGATTGTCCAACTCAAAATGGCCAATTCTGATCAATTTCAGCTCACTGATACCTAGTATATCAATCTTTATGCATTCCATTTCATTTTTGACGTCTTCCAATTTTCCTAGATTCATACTTCATACATTCTACATTCTGATTATTAATGGATGGTTGTAACCGTGTCTTCTCATTTTGAATCATGCCACATTAGCAAGTGAAGGTTCCGAAAGCTTTACTTCATTCACGTCATCAAGGTTGAATCTACTTTGAAGAGGCAGCTCTCCTCCAGTCGTATTCTGAGTCTCTTCCAACATGAGGGGCTTATCTTCTGGCACTGTAGCAGACAATGTTGCACTGCTATTCATAAGGTTTTCACTGGCCAGTTTTTTTAGAAGTAGATCGCCAGCTCCTTCTTCCTAGTCTGTCTTAGTCTGGAAGCTCCACTGAGACGTGTCCACCATGGGTGACTGTGCTGGTATTTGAAGTACTGGTGGCATAACTTCCAGCATCATAGCAACATGCAAGCCACCATAGTATGACAAATGGACAGATGAGTGGTTGATGGTGCTTTATATAGACGAGGTAAATAAACTTTTTTCTAGTACAGAATAACAAAAGATACTCTGACTGTGTTGGGCAGTGGGTGGATGAGGTAGTCTGGAGTCCTAGGCTCTAGTTTCATCTCAGCTACTCCTGTCCCTAAATATGTTTGTCTGGAAAATGAGCAGATTGAGCTCGATTAGGCTTTCAAATTGGGCTCTGCTGGGCCTATGGAGTTCCATGAGGCAGGTGGCCTACAGGTCAGTTGGGGCAGGAGAGGAAGGAGAAAGGAGGAAAGGTTCCTCTCTTGTTTCAAGCAGTCAAATATTTCAGGTTTCTAACACATGCTTCAGCCAGATCACAGATTTGATGTCCTCCATGCCCATTACATTGGTAACCTTCTATGAGTCATAGTTGACTCATCGGCAACTGTTTTCGTTTTGTAAGCAGATAACTCCTAAATTTATATCTTCAGATCCGATGCCTCCTCTGAGTATCCAATTGCCTACTCAGCATGTCCAACTGGATGCTCCAAAGGCTTCTGAAATTCAACACGACCAAGACCAAATTCTTAATCTCCCACAACCAAATGGCCTCTTGCTGTGTTATCTCAGTGAGTGGCATCAGTATCTTTCCAGTTGTGCAATCCCCAAAATGGGTATTATCCTATACACCTTCTTCCTTACTTCAACTCTTCCTCACTTTCATAATCTGTCAATTTGACTTTTTAATATCCCTTGATTTTTTTAAATGGTTTGGTGATTTTATTTATTTGTTTACTTTTTTATTGTGCTTTAGATAAAAGTTTACAGAGCAAATTATTTTCTCATTAAACAATTAATACACATATTGTTTTGTGACATTGGTTGCCAACCCTGTGATGTGTCAACACTCTTCTCTACTTTGGGTTCCCTATTTCCATTCGTCCAGCTTTCCTGTATCCTCCTGCCTTCTGGTCCTTGCCCCTGGGCTGGTGTGCCCATTTAGCTTCATATACATGGTTGAACTATGTGTATTATTGTTTGTTTTATGGGCCTGTCTAATCTTTGGCTGAAGGGGGAACCTCAGGAGTGACTTCAGTACTGAGTTAAAAGGGTGTCCAGAGGCCATACTCTGGGGGTTTCTCCAGTGTCTGTCAAACGAATAAGTCTGGTCTGTTTTTCTGGGTTAGAAGTTTTTCTACCTTTTTCTTCAGTTCTGCCCGGGACGCTCTATTGTGATCCCTGCCAGAGCAGTCGGTGGTAGTAGCCGGACACCATCTAGTTGTGCTGGACTTAGTCTGGTGGAGGCTGTGGTAGTTGTGGTCCATTAATCCTTTGGACTAATCTTTCCCTTATGTCTTTGGTTTTCTTCATTCTCCCTTGCTCCAGACGAGGTGGGACCAGTGAAGTGTTTTAGATGGCTGCTCACAAGCTTTTAAGACCCCCAGATGCTACTCACCAAAGTAGGATATACAACCTTTTTTTAACAAGCTATGTTATACCAATTGAGCTAAATGTCCCCTGAGATTATGGTCCCCAGCCCTCAGCCCAGTAATTCGGTCCATCAGGGTGTTTGGATATGCCTATGAAGCATCTATGACTTTGTATGGCAACAATTTTCTAACTAGTTTCTGCTTCTTTTCTGAGTTCCTGCCCCCTTTCAATCCATTCTCCATGTTTTAAACAAGTTGCTCTTTTTTTAAAGCCAAATCTGACTCCGTTATTCACTTTATTAGAATCTTTCAGTGGGTCAACTTGGTCTTTCAGACAAAGACCAAAATCCTTGACGTGGCCTACAAAGCTGTATATATCTGGTCTTTTGCCTAACTCCTCCAGCCCCATCTCATCGCTTCAGCTACCTGGGTCTTCCTTTCAGGTCCTCATATAAGCCATGGTGTCTTCTGCCACAAGTGTTTGCATGTGTTGTCCTCTTCATTGTAAATGCTCTTTCTTCCCTCTCCCCAATTCCCCCAAAACCTTGCCTGGTTAATTCCTACTCATCCTTTAGATAGTCATTCAAGGGTTGGCTCCTCTGAGACACTTTCCACAATCCTCATTTTTGGGTCAGATTCCTTTTTTATTTCTACTTTTACAACCACATTCTTTTTTTCAAAGTACTCAATTCATCTCATTTATGTAATTATTTTATTAATGTATGAATTCTCCAGTTGGTCTAAGCTCTGTGAGAAAGAGGCTATAGCAGTTTGTGTTTTACAAAAATGATTGCAATAATGTCTTCCATCCCACATGATTTTCTATAATGCGACCTTGCCAATTCCTCCATCAAGAGGCAGAGTTTAGTTCCCCTCCCTTTGAATCTAGGCAGGCTTACCAATAGAAGTTCAACGACTCTAAGGCCCCTGTGCTGTGAAGAAGTCAAGCCACATGGAAAGACCATGTATTAGCACTCCATTTGGTATTCCCAGTCTTCATGTCATCCCAGCCCAGGTACCAGATATGTGAGTCAAAAAACTTTCAATAATTCCAATCTCCAGCCATTGAGTTGCCTCTAGCCTTTGAGTCTTCCCAGCTGAGATCCCAGACATCATGAAGCAAAGAAAATCCACCCCGCTATGCCCATCAGAATTCCTGATCCGCAGAATCCATAAGCATAATAAGATGTTTGTTTTAAGCTGATAAATTGAGTAATTTGTTACTCAGTAAGAGTAAACGGAACAGAGAGTCATGCTTATCTTTTTTATAGAGGTGTCCCAATTGCCAAACACAATATCAGTGACTGATAGATTGTAGGTATTCAGTATATGAGCACTTATGGAATGAATAATTAAATGCCTATGCCTTTGCTTAAACTACTCCCCCTAACACCTAGGAGAAAGTTATTTTCCATCTTCTCTTGTGAAGTCACATATAGCCTTCAATGACCAATCATGGAACTTTTAATCAACACTTTTAGTGATCTCTGTATAAATATATATATAATATAAAATCTTATGAAAAGTAATGAACCATAAAACTGCAAAATTTTTTCAAGATTCTTCATTTAACTGAGCTATCTTCTAGTTTATTACAATTATTGTTGCATCTATATTTTTTAACCAGTTTCTTTACCTGCCTGTCCATTTCTTTACGCCCATCAAGTATTAAGCGGTTTTAAAGTAACGATGGCAAGATCACTATCCTCACATGCTAACTTAGAGCGTTGGGGGTTAGCTTCAAGAGTTGACTGTATTAGCAGAAAATTAAGTGATGGAACCTGGGAAATCATTACTGCAAATCTATCGAAGACAAGGCCCAGTAAAGACGCAGAAAGGCGCTTCTGAGAAAAAGTAGAAAAAGACTTTGCCATATGGACATATAATGTTTTAAGCTGCTAGAAGGTGACACATTTAAGGAATTACTGGTAATGCTCCTTGTACATTATTATATTTTTTGAAAGTAAAATCTATCAGTTCTGTCCACTCTGATTAAGTGGTGATGCTGCATAGGAAGGAGGTGAAGCCAAAGGAAGCTCAAGGGCCAAAAAGAGGCAACTTAACAGTGACTCATCCCCAAAAGGTATAGTTTGCAAAAAAAGAGAAAAAAAAAAAAACAAGCTATAACACAAGTTGTTTGGAGAAGACCAGACTCACACAAAACATTAACAAAAATCTCAGTCAAAATCATCAGCTGGGTGAATAGCTCCCACCTGCAAGAAAGATATAAAACATGCCTTTGAACTTCTGGGTGCCATATAATATAGTGTAGAGATACTACACATGGACTTGAGAGGGATGGACTAATCTTGTAATTCAGCAGCTACACTCAGCATTTATGACCTAATTGTGTTTGCATGTGTATTTCATATATATATGTAAAATCACATACATATTTCCTCCCTCTTCTTTTTGACAATGCATTCTCAAACACATAAATTCACAAATGCACAGACACCACTAGGGAAAATGATAGTAGGATTGCAAAATACAGAAGGAAGGCAAATATCAAGTTTATTTCCAAAGTGTGTGTGTGTGTGTGTGTGTAGGTTGCCATGCCAGTTATTTGCCTGTTCATTCTCAGATCCATTCTTTGCCCTTGTCTGTCTTTCTCTGTAGAGCAAGGGACCACATTTTCCAGTCTCCCTTGCCAACTGGCTTCCAAGTATAGTAGGCCAATTGGAGGCATTGGTGGTGGACTTACTGATGGAAGAAGGGCAGAAGAAGAGAATACCTCCCCTTCTTCTCTGTTTTGGTCAGTGTCTCTGGCAGCAGTTGCACCTCCTCCGTGGCTCCAGCTCCTTGGTCCCAGCTTCAGAATCTGCTAACAGTTTCCACTGCCTTGCTCTGACTCCTGGGTTCTGGTAAAACCACCTCCTCTGTTTTCCCTCCAGCCCTAGGGTTGGTAGTGGCATTGTGTGGTTACTAATCTCTGGGTTTGCTCACTGTCTCCTGTTTGCCTCCTTAGTGCTTTGATCACCTGTATGACAAGTTTTCTGTAATAAGTTCTTTCTGTTTGAAATATCTAACATGATTTCCATTTTCTGACAGGACTGTATCTGATATAGTTCTTGGTATGGGGGTGGTCCCATGAAATAGACCTTCAAAATGAAATTTTGTTTGAGGTACAAGGTGAAAAGATTCTTAGTCTGACTGATGAGGAACATCTACTTTTAAAAAGATTATCTCCATGGTCCTGAAAGGAGCAGATAGTTACAAAACGTTCCCCAAATAACAAGACAAACTGATCCGGTCAATATAATTGTTTGAGATGGAAGAATTAAATATTTGGACAACCCTGAAGGAGACGTTCTTGAGTATCTGGGAAATGGCATCCTTTATATCATTGCGCCTTAGAAACCATCAATTCTGAGTCATGATAAATGGCTTTACTCTTACTGCAAAATGACTCATAAACAACTTAGAGCCCAAGAGATTGTTTTGCAAGCTATACTGAATTTATTTGGCTATCTTCCTTATTTAAAAATCAACATACATATGGACCTTTAGATACATTTCCTTTCCGGACAGGTAATATTGGCAAGGAACCCATGAGATTGGGAATGTTTATAAGGTACTTTGGTATTACCCAGCAGATTTTGTTTCTGTAGTCTCAATTTTTATTAAACTATAATGGCCTCTTAGTTTCCTACTTGCTTCCTTGACAATCAGACACAGGTGTGCTGGGTTGGGGGCAGCAAAAAAAAAAAAAAAAAAAAATCACACAAGACCACTTTTAGATTAATTGAGTAGAAGCTGAAGGTACAGTGTAGACTTTCATTTTGTGTACTGTGATAGTAAATGTGTGTGTGTGTGCAGGACTCCTCCATGCCTGTCATGAGAGCAGTAGTAGGAATTCTCTATTAATCTACTGTCTTCAAAGTTAATGAGGAAGGAAAAAGAAAGGGAAACCCCTCTCTAGGTTTGCCAAAGGCTAATACACATGTAAAGTCTGAACTCATTACCAGATTCACAAATATGAAAAAGACTAACAAGACCCAGTGTTGCCAAGGGTGAGAGGAAATGGACATTTATCCTTCCAGAGTATAGTTTTATTTTGTTTTTTTTTTTTTCAGGTTAGAATTTATCATTTATTTGGTCTCTGCTTGTAGGCAAACATCCTATTTGTAAGGTTTGCCTGGCTCTAATCTTTTTTTTTTTTTTTATTTTTTTTA
>NW_004444036.1:5014059-5028507 GCF_000243295.1 Trichechus manatus latirostris
CTGAGTTCTTTATCTCTTCATTTGATGTTCTAGGGTTTCAGGATTGTTGATTCTCTGTTTGGCTTAGTTTTTCGGATCTTTGTTGTGGAGGGACGGCGTAGTGCTTCTGCCTAGACCGCCATCTTGCCGGACTCCCCCCCAGAGTATAGTTTAATACAGGAAACCAATTTTTAGAAATTTACCTTAAGGAACTAATCATATAGGCATAAAAATGCATGTGTTCAAGGATATTTATTGGATCATTAAACAATGGGAGGGAAGTGGAAATAATGTCAATATTCATCAATAGGGCACCAGTTAAGTAAAATATGGTAGTTTATGTCTTAGTTTGGATTCTCTAGCTCTGTACTGTCTCAAATGGTACCAGCTAGACCCATGAGGCTAAAAGCACTTGAAATGTGGCTAGATAACACCTGGTTTCAAAGATGGAACATGAAAAAAGAGTGTCAAATAGCTCATAAATAATTTTATATTGAATTCATGTTGAAATGATCATTTTTTTTATACAATAGGTTAAATAAAACATATTTTATTAAAATGAACTTCATCTGTTTCTTTCTACTTTTTTAATGTGGCTACTAGAAAATGTGAATTGCATATATGGCTTGCATTTGTGGCTTGCATTGTATTTCTAGGGATAGCACTGTTCTAGAAGAAAATGTTGAGAAAAGGTTTTATTTACAAGTAATTTATAAAATTACTTCATCTCACCTCACGTACTTTGGACATATTATCAGGAGGGACCAGTCTCTAGAGAAGGACATGCTTCATAAAGGAGAGGGTCAGCGAAAAACAGGAAGACCCTCAATGAGATGGACTGACACAGTGGCTGCAGCAACGGGTTCAACTATGGCAATGATTGTGAGGATGGCACAGGACCAGGCAGTATTTCGTTCTGTTGTACATACAGTCGCTATGAGCCGGGACTGACTTGACAGCACCTAACAACAACAACAGTTTATAAAAAAAGGTGCTTCTAGGAGAAACTGGTAAGACAGCAGGAAAAACGGGATGGAGAATCAGACGAAGCTGAGCAGGCTGTGATTTAGATGAAGTCTCAGTCTTAGCCTGATCCTGCAGGGAGCTCTGAAGCATAAATTACATATTGGAATTTGCCCCACCTTGAGGCAAGGGAGCTGGGTTTACGTACCCTTCATCAGCCAGTCCTTGGCCATGAGGTCCCCCTGGGGGCGTATAAACACTCAGGCATTTATGGCTGTCCATTGCATTGGTGAAGGAGCTCCAGTGGCTCAAGGGAAGCTGGCTACAAAAGGTCACAGGTGCAAGCCACTGGAGGGAAAGGATGTGGAAGCTGGAAAAGGGCATACAGAAACAACTAAAGGGATAGGAGGGCATCAGAGCAGCCCACTGACAGTGTCAGCTACACTTTATATAATAGAATGCTATGCAATGTTTTATAATAGTGTTGTGGATTTAGATTTAGGGACATATGAAATGTTCATTATACAGAGTTGTATATTGGAACTTGTCAAGAATGAAATGGAACACTTGAAGATCGATATCCTAGGCATTAGTGAGCTGAAATGGACTGGTATTAGCCATTTTGAGTTGGACAATCATGTGGTCTGCTATGCCGGGAATGACAAATTGAAGAGGAATGGTGTCGCATTCATTGTCAAAAAGAACATTTCAAGACCTATCCTGAAGTACAATGCTGTCAGTGATAGGATAATATCCATATGCCTACAAGGAAGACCCGGTAATACAACTATTATTCAAATTTATGCACCAACCACTAATGCCAAAGATGAAGAAATTGAAGATTTTTACCAGCTTCTGCAGTCTGAAATTGATCAAACATATGAACAAGATGCATTGACAATTACTGGTGATTGGAATGTGAAAGTTGGAAACAAAGAGGAAGAATCAGTATCTACTTGGTGATAGAAACGAGGCCAGAGATCATATGATAGAATTTTGCAAGACCAATGACCTATTCATTGCAAATACCTTTTTTTCAACAACGTAAAGGGCAACTATACATGTGGACCTTGCCAGATGGAATAAACAGGAATCAAATTGACTGCATCTGTGGAAAGAGATGATGGAGAAACTCAATATCATCAGTCAGAACAAGGCCAGGGGCCAACTGCGGAACAGGCCGTCAATTGCTCACGTGCAAGTTCAAGTTGAAGCTGAAGAAAACTAAAACAAGTCCATGAGAGCCAAAGAACAACCTTGAGTATCTCCCACCTGAATTTAGAGACTATCTGTGGTGTAATGGATTGCTTTTGTGTGGCCTTTCTTGCCATGGTCTTATGACTTCTACCCAGGTGATTGGGCAGGACTGTGCAAATAGGGTAATTGTAGCCCACCAAAGGGATTAGTCAGTTTTGCCATCCCACTGGCCTTGAAATAAGGCACCCAGAGGCGGGAAAGAGAGAAGTTCCCACCGCCACCAAGAAAGAACAGCCAGGAGCCAGCACATCCTTTGGACCTGGGATCCCTGTGCTGAGAAGCTGCTGGAAGCAGGAAATCAAGAGAGAGAGTGAGCTGTAACCCTGAAGACGGTGTGAACCGATAGCAGGAGAGACCCGGCAGCAGGAGACAGTGCTGTGGGCTTCCCAGGCCGCAGAGAGAGAAAGCTGAATTTGTTTGGGCAGAGGCCTACGGCCAGAGAGAGGCGTGCCTGCGAGCACACCTGGGAAGAGGCTGTCCTGATGGAAGAACTGTACCCTGAGTGTTCCTGAGCCTGAATTGTAACTGTTACTTTCCTAATAAACCCCATAATCATGAGTATGGTCTGTGAGTTCTGTGTGGCCATTGCAATGAATTATCAAACCCAGCAGAGAAGTAGAGAGTGCAATGGGAGTGATGGTTGGTGTCAGAATTGGTAAAGGAGGTGGAAAGAGGGGGCAAGTCTGACCTCCGCCTCATAGGAATCAGCCTTGTGTTATTGATCTTGATTCTCCTTTCCTCTTATGAAGTCGGAGGAGGTCAGACACCACCCCCATGCTGTTTTTACACCATCTCTAGAATAAATTTGACTCATTGGACTCTAATGACCAAACGAGTTGTGGGATGACATCAAGGACATGATACATGAAGAGGGCAAAAGATCATTAAAAAGACAGGAAAGAAACAAAAGACCAAAATGGATGCCACAGGAGACTCTGAAACTTGCTCTTGAACGTCAAGTAGCTAAAGGAAAAGGAAGAAATGATGAAGAAAAAGAACTGAACAAAAGATTTCAAAGGGCGGCTCAAGAAGACCAAGTAAAGTATTATAATGAAATGTACAAAGACCTGGAGTTAGAAAACCAAAAGGGAAGAACATACTCAGCATTTCTTAAGCTGAAAGAAGGGAAGAAAAAATTCAAGCCTCGAGTTACAATAGTGAAGGATTCTGTGGACAAAATATTGATCGACACAGGAAGCACAAAAGAAGATGGAAGGAATACAGAGTCACTGTACCGAAAAGAATTGGTCGATGTTCAACCATTTCAGCATGTAGCATATGATCAAGAACCGATGGTACTGAAGGAAGACGTCTAAGCTGCACTGAAGGCATTGGCAAAAAACAAGGCTCCAGGAATTAACAGTATACCAATTGAGATGTTTCAACAAAGCAATGCAGCGCTGGAAGCTCTCACTCATCTATGCCAAGAAATTTGGAAGACAGCTGCCTGGCTAACTGACTGGAAGAGACCCATATTTGCACCCATTCCAAAGAAAGGTGATCCAAAAGAATGAGGAAATTATTGAACAATATCATATTCAAGTAAAATTTTGTTGAAGATAATTAAAAAAAAATGGTTGCAGCAGTACATTAACAGGGAACTGCTAGTAATTCAAGCTGGATTCAGAAGGTGGTATGGAACCAGGGATGTCACTGTTTATGTCAGATGGATCTTGGCTGAAAGCAGAGATTACCAGAAAGATGTTTACCTGTGTTTTATTGACTATGTAAAGGTATTCAACTGTGTGGGTCATAACAAATTATAGATAATGTTGCGAAGAATGGGAGTTCCAGAACACTTAATTGTGCTCATGTGGAAACTGTCCATAGACCAAGAGGCAGGCGTTCAAACAGAACAAGGGGATACTTTGTGGCTTAAAATCAGGAAAGAGGTGCATCGGGGTCGTATCCTTTCACCATACTTATTCAATCTGTATGCTGAACAAATAATCTGAGAAGCTGGACTATATGAAGAACGTGGCATCAGGATTGGAGAAAGACTCATTAACAAACTGCGATATGCAGATGACACAACCTTGCTTGCTGAAAGCGAAGAGGATTTGAAGCACTTACTGATTAAGATCAAAGACCACAGCCTTCAGTATGGATTACACCTCAACATAAAACAGAAATCCTCACAACTGGACCAATAAGCAACATCATGATAAACGGAGAAAATATTGAAGTTGGCAAAGTTTTCATTTTACTTGGATCCTCAATGCTCATGGAAGCAGCAATCAAGAAATCAAATGACCTATTGTATTGATCAAATATGCTGCAAAAGACCTCTTTAAAGTGTTAAAAAGCAAAGATGTCACCTTGAGGACTAAGATATGCCTGACCCAAGCCATGGTATTTTCAATCGCCTTATATGCATGAGAAAGCTGGGCAATGAATAAGGAAAACCGAAGAATTGATGCCTTTGAATTATTGTGTGGGCAAAGAATATTGAATATACTGTGGACTGCCAGAAGAATGAACAAATCTGTCTTGGAAGAAGCACAGCCAGAATGCTCCCTAGAAGGGAGAATGGCAAGACTTTGTCTCATGTCTCTCGTAGAGGATCAGTGAAAAAGAAGACCCTCAAGGAGATGGATTGACACAGTGGCTACAACAATGGGCTCAAACATAGCAACAATTGTGAGGATGGTGC
Source organism: Trichechus manatus latirostris (assembly GCF_000243295.1). NCBI lineage: Eukaryota > Metazoa > Chordata > Mammalia > Sirenia > Trichechidae > Trichechus > Trichechus manatus. The sequence continues at coordinate 5,018,912 of NW_004444036.1, forward strand.
AGGACAAGGCAGCGTTTCATTCTGTTGTATAAGGTCACTATGAGTCGGAACTGACTTGCTGGCACCTAACAACAATAACATATTAAAATCACATTACCAAACAGCATGTATAGTATGATCCCATTTAATATAAAATTGTATAAATATTTATATCTGCATATACACATGAAAAATGTTTGGCAGGGTCTTCCCCCAAAACAGTAATAGAGTTTAAGTTTGGGTTGTGAGATATCACTGACATTTATTTTATTCTCTGTTCTTTTCTTTGATTATTTTTAACAATCTGTATGTTTCATGTATTAGATAAACAATAAACCTATTCAATGGATTAATAAAGTGAAAATTATAAATGAAACCTAAGATCTCTGACATGAGAGCCTGTGAAATTTTTCTGAATTCATACCTTGGTTAGCCAGGACATTTTTATGATTCCTGGAACACACTTGGTGATATGATCACAGTTGCCATTCATCTCGGATGCACTCATATAGTCAAATAGCCAGCATCTGGTTGGCCAGTGTGCTGTGCTGGCCAGTAAGTTGAAGAAAAGAACTATCAAGACGTAAGTGTATATGATCTAATTGACCCTGGGTTAACTAGAGGATAAAAGAGGAGGTCTAGATGAGAGGACCAAAAGTTCAGTACAATCTAAGTAATATAAGCAAACACCTGAGAGATTGTAGAACATAACATCAACATTTTAAATAAAGACAGGATCAGTAATAGTGCCTTGCCAAGTCATATTGTGGCCTGAGGCAAAAGGAAAAGTCAGTAATACTGAGCCTGAATTTGTTAAAAAGGTTGATATTTTATTTACTATGGACTTTTTACAGTAATTTTTATTTTGTAAGATACCATGTTCAAATTTTTTTTTTTATTACTGAGATTTTTGGCAACCCAGTAAATCGTATACTCAAGGCAAGGGCATCAATTGCCTCCCCCTAGTCCCAGCCCTGACTTGGAGATGTCTCATGAAATAATCTTCGACTAACTAATCATTGGTGCATAAAACCATTGTTTGCTTATTACCTTCGGGGGGTTGGCTAACAGGGTGACATCTTTAAAAAACCCTTGCCTTAAACTCTTCATTAATGGCAATCCAGCTCTGTTTTTATCTAAATTACAACAAGAAGAAAAGACAAAACTTGTAAATTTAGTTGGAAGTCTCCATGGGCATTTGATATTGTGTTGTTGAGACACAAGGATTTCCAGATCTGTTTGGGAACCGTTGACAGAGTAGTAAATAATTTGACCGTGTTGAAGATATGCTAACATTTATATGTATGGTAATAGAGAGAAAACAAAAGTAAAAACACTAAGGGAAAATTGTTCATACAGACATAAACGTGATTATTATAAAAGAAATTCATAGGTCAGGCATAACAGAAACATAGCCTACAGCAAAGGATCTATAGCAGAGATTCCCAGATTCATTCTTGGTTCCACAGAATTGTGAATTAAGGTCGATGGAAAGAAGGTTGAAGGATCATGTGGCAGTGCATTTTGATATTATTTACCATTTTGTTTGCTCCCAGATATTTAGGTTCCCTGAATATGGAGTATGCTGGGAGGATGGATAAAGGTTTACATTACTGTCTTAGTCACCTAGTGCTGCTCTAACAGAACTATCACAAGTAGATGGCTTTAACAAAGAGAAGTTTCTTTTCTCACAGTCCAGTAGGCTACAAGTCCAAATTCAGGGCGTCAGCTCCAAGGGAACTCTTTCTCTGTTGGCTCTGGAGGAAGGTCCGTGTCATCAGCCTTCCGTTGGTCTGGGGGCTTCTTTGCGCAGGAACCTCAGATCCAAAGGACGCACTCTGCTCCCGGCACTGCTTTCATGGTGATATGAGTTTCCCATGTGTCTCTGCTTGCTTCTCTCTTTTATATCTCAAAAGAGATTGGCTTAAGACACTATCCAATCTTGTATACCTCATCAGCATAACTGCCGCTAATCCATCTTAAAAGGTCATAGTGATTGAATTTACAACACATAAGGAAATCACATCAGATTACAAAATGGTACACAATTATACAATACTGGGAATCATGACTCAACCAAGTTGACAGACATTTTTGGGGGACACAATTCAATCCATGACAATTACCAATTGCTGGCCCCTCTTTCTTATTCACTCTCCCAAAGACCTTTTTCATAAATTTCTGTCCTTAAATAGTTCACACTTGTTGTTGCATGCCATTGAGTTGATTCCAACTCATAGCGACCCTATAGGACAGAGTAGAACTGCCTCATAGGGTTTCCAGGAGCAGCTGGTGAATTCAAACTGGCAACCTTTTGGTTAGCAGCCTGAGCTCTTAACCACTTTGCCACCAGGACTCTATAGTTCACACTAGGAGTGGTAAAAATAGAAAGGTTGAGACTAAAAGTTGTTTCTTTGTGGAGGTTTTCTTCTGAAAGCTTTGTCTTAAATTGTGTCTGCAGTCATATATTTATTATTATCCCAATATATTTATGCTATTGCAGTGTTTTATTCTTCCTCCTAACTTTACAGAAATGCATGTTTTCAACTTTCATTTCCGGTATAGATCCTAGACCTTACTAGCATCCTTGTGGTAAAAAAAAAAAAAAAAAAAAAAAAATTGTGATTTATACTCCTGTTTTCAAATAAAATCTCATCTAGAGCTGACTAGTCATCTATGGAGCAGTTTAGAATTAATGCTTGAATAATTTTCTTAAATGATGTTATCTAGCTTCTCCATGGGGAGAAATATGGTTTATGAAATATTCAGTAAATTTTGAGATACTTGTTTTGCATTGAGAAAATCATATCTGGAAGGAAATCCTTTAAAATTAAGTAGCACTCAAAACCAAAACTTATTATATGCCTATTTAGCAAGATCAGTACAAGGTAAGTGGTGGGTGATACTTGAGAACAAATGCGTGTGACAAAACGTGTAGGGTGACTAACTCTTTTACATGCTCACTTTGAAATGGATTGAAATGATAAAGAACTTGTAGAGCAGAAAATGAGCTCTGTAGCAAATGCCGTGGATACCCAGGCCACATCCCCTTGGCGCTCACTGTTCCAGAGCATGTTGAAGGCATCCATGGCTGGGCCAATGGCAAATAGGAGTTGGAAAAGAAATACCCCAGCTTCCTTATCCTTTGGGGTAAGTGGGGAGTACACAGCTCTGAAGCTTGGTCTATGTTGTCTCCCAGAGTTCCTCAGTAGAAATGAGCCCGAGTTGCTCAGTCACAACCTGTTTGACAAAGCACTGGCTTTTCCCCGTCTCAATTCCCACTCTCCTACCAGAGCTTCTTGGGATCATCTCCCCACACAACTACTTGCACTCAAACCCTTAATCAAAGTCTACTTCTGGAGAAATTCCGAACTAAGATAATCTCCCTGGAATAAGTCAATGAAGAAAGCAAAGAAATGAATCTAGCAATTAGTTCAGATTGATCACCCCATTTCCCCCAAATCCTTCAGTTTGATGCAGGTTTCCTAGGACTTCTAGATGCTTTAAACTTTGCTGTCTTGTACAAAAGATATACTAAAAATGAGAAATATCTCATTTTATAGACCTCTTTCTCTTCTTCTCAAAGTGCATAATGCTTGAAAGGAAGAAGGAAGTTCTCATGGCTGGCAGTATGCAATCTTGTTAAAAAAATTAGGCACATAATAAAAAAATGAATAATTTTGACCTAACGTTCTCAAAGCCACTATGTAATGATAGCTTTTGTGGCTCAGAGTTGACAAATGAAAAGGATACCCTGCAGGCCAACTGTGTACATTCACAAAATAAACTATTGAACAGCTCAGGGGAAAAATGTTTTTTCACAAATGAAACAGGCCCACTTGAACAGGGTTTGTTCAAAAGTCTTTAGTAACCTTTGGCATTTCACTTGGACTTCTATATGCTTACCACTGGGGCTACATTAATATGTATTATTGTTTGTTTTATGGGCCTGTCTGATATTTGGCTGAATGGTGAACCTCAGGAGTGACTTCAGTACTGAGTTAAAAGGGTGTCTGGGGGCCATACTCTCAGGGTTTCTCCAGTCTCTGTTAGACCAGTAAGTCTGGCCTTTTTTTGTGAGTTTGAATTTTGTTCTCCATTTTTCTCCAGCTCTGTCAGGGACCCTCTATTGTGATCCCCGTCAGAGCAGTCAGTGGTGGTAGCCTGGCACCATCTAGTTGTGCTGGACTTCGTCTGGTGGAGGCTATGGTAGTTGTGGTCCATTAGTCCTTTGGACTAATTTTTCCCTTGTGTCTTTGGTTTTCTTCATTCTCCGTTGCTCCAGATGGGGTGAGACCAGTGGAGTATCTTAGATGGCCACTCACAAGTTTTTAAGATCCCAGACACTACTCACCAAAGTAGGATGTAGAACACTTTCTTTACAAATTATGTTATGCCAATTGAGCTAGGTGTCCCCTGAGACCATGGTCCCCAGTGGCATGAGGGGACTTTTTGAGGTGATGAAAATGTTCTATATCTTGATTACATTGGTGGTTGCATGGATGTAATAATATGTCAAAACTCAGTATTGTACACTTAAGCTGTATGCTTAACTGTACACTTAAATTGGTACATTTTGTTGTATGTATATTAATCTTCGACAATGTCGATTAAAAAAAAACTTATCTGCAACTTCCTCTACCGAAACTTTATTCAATTAACAAACCAACCACTCTCATTTAGTAAGCAGGGTACTGAGAAAAAGAAACTTAGGGTTTTTATATTTTATTGGAAGTTCGGACAGAATTGAGTATCATCTTGCATTGCAGCAACCTAGGGGAGCCTGAGACTCAAGACAAAACCAGTACCTGAAGGAACAGATATAAAAGAAGAGGTAGAAGGGGGACAAGCAGAGTGAGAGGAAGAGGAGAAGGGAGTAGCGGGAAATAAAAGCAAATTTGACTCACTTCAGAATTTTGCCTGCAGAAAAATGATGCTATTTCTGTATCATCACCCTGTTTGTGCGGAGGAGAAGAGAGGGAGCTGGAGAGGGGCAAGGGTATCAAAACATGGGCAGGAGTCTCTTGGTGGTGTCTTGAGGTCCAAAGTTTAGGGATATGTTTTGGTGTGAAAGTGACCTAGATCAGTGTTTCTCAAACTTTAGTGAACATGAGAACCCTCTGGAGAGCTAGTACACATGGAGACATGTGGGCCTCACCACAGAGATCCTGATTCAGTAGGTCTGGAGTGGGACTGAGATTCTGTATTTCTTGCAAGCTTCTGGGTGATGCTGATGCTGCTGGTCAAGGGACAATACTTTGAGTATCCCTGATCTAAAACCCTAGTGGGATTCCAAAGCAGGGATGGACTTTCATACTTAATTATTGCTGAAGGTTTTTCTGTTTTCATGGCTAGGGCATGTAGATTCATAAATTTTATACTGTTCTTGTTAGTTGTTATTGGCTCCAACTCATGGCGAATTTTTGCATAACATGATGTAGAACAAAACATTGGCTGGTCCTGCGTCATCTTCATGATTGTTGGTATGTTTCAGTCCATTGTTGAAGCTATTTTGTAGTGCCTTCCAATCTAGGGGGCTCATATTCTAGCACTATATCAGACAATATTCTGTTGTGATCCATAGCGTTTTCACTGGCTGTTTTTTAGAAGTAGATTGCCAGGATTTTCTTCCTAGTTTGTCTTAGTCTGGAAGCTTCGCTGAAACCTGTCCACCGTTGGTGACCCTGCTGGTATTTGAAATGCCAGTGGCATAGCTTCCAGCATCATAGCAACATGTAAGCTACCATAGTACGACAAACTGACAGACGTATAAACAACTTATTCAAGAGAGCTCCAGATTTGTTCCTTGCTCCAAATTTGGTCAGTTTTCAATGAGCACTTCTTGGGATTTATTGATGAGAGGAGCTAAATGAGTTATACAAACAGATCCTGGATGCTTACCATTTCTTTCTTGGAAAATCCTGAGTGTCATCTGCAGTCGTTAGAAGTCCTCCTTGTCCTGCAGTCAGAATGGGAGAGATGATTGTCTGAACCCTTTCAGATGGAAGTTAATGGTTTTGTGGTCCCCAGAATATGCAATTAATGAGTTTCGCTGTACTGACATTTTTAATGTCAACATTACCAACAACAGATGGGAGATGTCTGCATTGGGTGTCTGTTTCCAATTAAGATCTTTAATTTATGATAAATGAATACATTTCAATCATGTCTGCCTTGCATTCAGTGTATGCTTGGTTGATCAACAATAAAAGCTGCCGGGAATATTTTGGCACACAGTGAAAGACTGAGTCAGCCCACAGGAAGAAGGCTCACTATTTCGACGGTTACTTAAATACTTACATTAAACTAGAAAACCCCAGAAAAAGGCAACAAATGAGCTTAGCAGTTCATTTATCCATATATGTATGTGGAAAATTGGAAAAAGGAAGAGGGGACAGAACATCTGTAGATATCACCGCCTTAACATTAGCATTTAGGTGTTTTCTTCCAGTCTTTGGACTATGCATATAATTATTTAGATGGGTATAATTATAAACTGAATCCTGATTTTGTTTTACCTAATATATCCTAAGCTTTACTTTCCCTGCTTTTATGTGGTCTGTTCTAGTTATCTATTGCTGCATAACAACTTACCCCAAAACTTAGTGACTTAAAACAAGATTCATTTGGCTTAAGAATCTGCAATTTGGGCAGGGCTTGGCAGGAACAGTTTGACTCTGCTCCTCTCAGCATTAATTGGGGCTTTTCAAAGGCTGGGGGTTGGAATCATCTGTGGCTTGCTCCCTCACATGTTTCTTGGTTTGATGTTGGCTGGGACTTTAGTTCACGCTGTTAGCAGAATCACCACACATGACCTCTCCATGTTGCCTGAACTTCCTCAAAACATGGTGGCTGGCTTCCAAGGGTGAGCTTCTCAAGAGAGTGAGCAAAATGGAAGTGTATTGTCTTTAATGACCTAGCCTCAGAAGTCTCACAACATCACTTCTACCACTTTCTATTCATTAGAAGTGAGTCACTAAGGGCAGCCTGTTTTCAAGCGGAGGGGAATTAAGCAAAAACCAAACCAGCTGCCATCAAATGGATTCTGACTCATGACGATCCCAAGTGTTTCAGAGTAGAACTGCATTCTATAGGGTTTTCAAGGCTGTGACCTTTTGGAGCAGATTGCTAGGCCTTTCTTCTGAGGCACCTCTGGGTGGATTCGAACCACCAACCTTTCGGTTAGTAGTCAAGTGTTTAACTAATTGCACCATCCAGAGACTCCTACATATATATATATGGAGAGAGAGAGAGAGAGAGATTTTGAGGAATTGGCTCACGCAATTGTGGGGGCTGTCAAGTCCAAAATCTGTAGGTCAGGCAACATGCTGGAAATTCCGGCCATCTTGTGTCCCAAATTGGCAGGTCAGGTGGTGGAAGAGAGAGAAGAATTCTGAGAGGATATTATTTATAGTCTGGAGGCATAATCCACCCTCAGGAAACCTCCGGTTTTACTCTTAAGGCCTTCTACTGATTGGATGAGGCCCACACACATTATGGAGGGTAATCTGCTTTACTTAAATCCAACTGATTTAAATGTTAATCACATGTAAATACTTCATAACAACATCTAGACTGGTGTTTGACCAAATTACTGAGCACGATAGCCTAGCCAAGTTGACACATGAAATTAACCATCACAGTTGTTTCCAGTCATATGCTGTGATTAACATCTTCATTTAGTAGGTCTAAAAATGATTATATATTGCATTCCACAGACTAGTCTCCCAAAAAAAACTTATGTTACACATATGGACAATCAGTAAATGTGCATTGATTTTGAAAGGTCTAATGTAACCACACCTTAATTGAAATAAGATTCTTTTAAGAGCTAGGGCTGCCTTAATGGATGATATCCTTAGGAAGAGATGGGGAAACATGTGGCTGCTCCTACCTTAGAAGGCTCAAGAAAAGTGAATAGATCCAAAACTGTAAACTCAACTGTGAGTCATAACATTTTCCAATTTAAGATAGACTGTCAAGCAAATGTTCTGAGCTCATTTGGCATTGGCGGGTGTAGGGGCTGGGGTTCTGTGGGACAAATACAGTCAGGGTCTCCCCTGGGATATGTGAGGCCCCAAGTGAATTTTTTTGCAGGACTCCTGTCTATATAAATAATTTGATTAAAAAAGTATGACAAAATTCATGGGCCCATTTGATTTATTGATGAATATTTATAATTATCGGTAGAGAAGAGGTACTTACATATTTGTTTATTGTCCAATCAGAGCACATAAAGATTCTTCATGGTATGTGGGCACCATCTCTTCCTGCTCAAGTCCAGGAATTATCCTTTCATATTCTTTATTGTCAGATGTGCCATTCTTGGATACATTTCATATCTTCCACCACAAGAAGAAAGTAACACTGTTATTACTCACAACACCATGGCTCTTTGGAACCTATTTGTATTGAAAGAATATAGATCTTCTTATCTCTGCAGTTCCCTAATACCATTTTTGTAATGGTGGTTACATCATTACTCATCCTGTTGCATCTCCTTCATGCTGCCTGTGAATACTGGCTTCCGATGACTCTCTCAAAGGTTGTTACTGTGCTTTGTTGATGGTGACCATAAATGTAAATCTTACCCAGAGTATGTAGGAAAATGTGAACAATAATTTGTTTTCTGGTCATGATAAACTTACCTTTCAAAATTTTATAGTGTAAACATGGAACAACACATATTCCAACTATACTTTTTCTTGAAACCTTCAGTCCATAATCACCACATTTCTAGAATGTGATTTCTCTCAGTCTTGACTGTACCACTTCCTACTACACATCTCCACAAATGGAAAGGATAAGAAAGGGACTCATGGACAGCATGAGAGAGAAGGAATGTCTGTCCTTGGTCTGGGCCAGGAGCATTCTTCCCAGAAGGCACTTCTGGCCCCAGTCAGTTCCAGCTACCAGAGGGGACTTGGAAATTTTCAAGGAAGGCATTCTAAAGCACTGGGCCCCCTGTGTTGCCTGGTGCTGGGGGCCTGGGACAGGGGCTAGGTTTGGTCAAGTTTTAGGGCAGTACTGAACACAGCAAGGAGCCCTGATAGTACAATGGTTAAAGCTCTTGGCTGCTAACCAAAAGGCTGACAGTTCAAACTCACCAGTCGCTCTCCAGGAGAGAAGACCTGGTGATACACTCTCGTAAAGATTACAGCCTAGGAAACCCTATGGGGCAGTTCTACTCCGTCCTATAGGGTGACTATGAGTCGGAATCGACTTGACAGCACACAACAACAACACTGAACACAGCTAGAGATGATGGAAAGAAGTTCATTCTTGCAAATAAATGCCTTAGAGGAGATTATGCTGGCAGGCGATAGATACATATTGTAGGATAGAAGGGTGGCTAGGGACAGGGAAGTCAGCCGAGGTAATGGGCAATGCCCTGTCAGCAAAAAAAATTGTCATAATGTATCACATGGAAGTAGACTCCATGAAGAGATTCAGACTAGTTCAGGAGTTTTAAAACAGTGTTCCAAGCTCCAGGCTCTGTGGAGTTTTCTTTCCCCCACCCCCTTTTTTTTATTGTACTTTAGATAGTTTACAGAACAAATGGTTTCTCATTAAACAGAACACATATTGTTTTATGACAATGGTTAACAACCCCACAA
>NW_004444036.1:5028811-5039671 GCF_000243295.1 Trichechus manatus latirostris
ACCATCTAGTTGTGCTGGACTCAATCTGGTGGAGGCCGTGGTAGTTGTGGTCCATTAGTCCTTTGGACTAATCTTTCCCTTGTATCTTGTTTTCTTCATTCTTTCTTGCTGATGAAGGGGTAAGACCAGTGGAGTATCTTAGATGGCCGCTCACAGACTTTTAAGACCCCAGACACTACTCACCAAGGTAGAATGTAGAACGTTTTCTTTATAAACTATGTTATGCCAACTGTGTTAGATGTTCCCCAAGATCATGGTCCCCACAGCCCTCCGCCCAGCAGTTCAGTCCCTCAGGGAGTTTGGATGTGTCTATGGAGCTTCCATGACCTTTCCTTGTACAAGTTGTGCTGGTTTCCCCAGTATTGTGTACTGTCTCACCCTTCACCAAAGATACCACTTATCTATTGCCTATTTAGTATTTCCCCCCAACTCTCCCATCCCTCATAACCTACAAAGATTGTTTCTCTGTGTGTAAACTTTTTCATGAGTTTTTACAGTAGAGGTCTCACAATATTTATCCTTTTGTGAGTGACTTATTTCACTCAGCATAATGTCCTCCAGTTTCATCCGTGTAAAAAACGATATTTTTTAATTACTTCACTTTCACATCGGTTTATTGTCTTCTGGTTATAGTCAATTAAAATTAAAGTTAACAATTTTTATTTGAAATATTAGCAGTCATTGTCTCTGTATGGTAGACTTGGGAGTGTTTTTTTTAAAAAAAGTATTTTTCATTTCCCCAAGTGTTTTTCTAGCAAACACATTAATGTCATAATCAAATATTTATTATTTAGTATAATTTTTAAATAATATGGGTTTTAATAGCAAAAAGTCTGTTTGACTAAACCAAATTTAAAAAAAAAAAGGAATTGAGCTTTGATTTTGTTTATCCCTTCAGATTTTATTTAACAAAGTGGCTCTGACTTCACTGATAAGCTTTATTTCATTTAAGGATATACGGGAAGCAGTAACAGAAATGGTAGTCCATTGTGCCCAAACCAAACCTGTTGCAGTTGACTCATAGCAATCCTACAGGACAGAGTAGAACTACCCCTCAGGGTTTCTAAGGAGCAGCTGATGGGTTCAAACTGCTGACCTTTGGGTTAGCAACCATAACTCTTAACCACTGTACCGCCAGGACTCCGATCCTAGAATTTTCCTTACCTGCCGCTGGAGCTAATAAGAACCATAACCTCTCCTGCTTGCTGTGATGATCATTTACCTTGTTACCATCCAGATGGGAGGGACTGGAGCAGTGAGCAGCACGGACAGGAGCTGCTCTGATACTAGAAGTAAGCAGAGCTTTCTTTGGCCTCTCCCATCTCTACTTTCAGTTTCTTTAAGGCCTCATACTCAGCCCTACTTGAGGCTAAACTCTCTTGGCCTTGCACTCAGCAAATCAAGGGTAACTCTGTAAGATGTTATGAGTCCCAGAGGTATTTGCCTCTTAACATTTCCTTCTTTTTTTGTTTATTTATAATTTATAGTCTACTGACTTCAGGAAAAGGACTTAAAATATAGCATTTCAGTAGGGAATGCTTGAAGACCAGAAAATCCAGAGGCTCAAAGGAGTGCACTTCCAATGAAGAAATCTCTGGTATGATGGTCCATGCACAAGGGAGGTATTTTGAGGTAGTCATGCCACATAGGAGCCCTGGTGGCGAAGTGGTTAAGAGCTCGGCTGCTAACCAAAAGGTTGGCAGTTTGAATCCACCAGCCTGTCCTTGGAAACCCTATGGGGCAGTTGTACTCTGTCCTATAGGATTGCGATGAGTCGGAATCTACTTAACAGCAAACAACAACATGCCACATAGATAGTTGCTGGCCTTCCCAATCAGCAAAACTGACCCTGGCGATATTTTATAAAAATATAAAAGGTAGTTGGAAACTTACTGCAGGAAAACAGCAAAATCCATAGACCAATCGCATACAATGCTTGCTATCCAATATGCCCCACATAACCCTACTCCATTCTTATCTTCCACTTTTTTGCTTCCATGTTTGGTTTTGACATGAAATGCTTAAGAAATGAATCTTCTCTATTTCTCTTTTGGTTCTGTGTCTAATCTAGAGTCCTTGTACTTATCTTTAGGGATCATGCAGGCCCACATCTAATAACCATGTTGTTGTTGTTGTTAGATGCCTTCGAGTTGGTTCCAACTCATAGTGACCCTATGTACAACAGAACAAAACACTGCCAGGTCCTGCACCATCCTCACAATCTTTGCTGTGTTTGAGTGTTTGAGACCATTGTTGCAGCCACTGTGTCAATCCATCTCATTTAAGGTCTTCCTCTTTTTTGCTGACCCTCTACTGTACCACGCATGATGTCCTTTTCCAGGGACTGGTCCCTCCTGATAACATTCCAAAGTATGTGAGACGAAGTCTTGACATCCTCACTTCTAAGGAGCATTCTGGCTGTCCTTCTTCCAAGACAGATTTGTTCATTTTTCTGTCAGTCCATGGTATATTCAGTATTTTTCTCCAACACCATAATTCAAAGACATCAATTCTTCTTTGGTTTCCCTTATTCATTGTCCAGCTTTTGGATGCATATGAAGCAATTAAAAATGCCATGGGCTTGGGTCAGGCACACCTTAGTCCTCAAAGTGACTCTTTAACCCTTTGAAGAGGTCTTTTGCAGATTTGCCCAATGCAGTATGTTGTTTGATTTCTTGACTGCTGCTTCTGTGGGCGTTGATTGTGAATCTAAGTAAAATGAAATCCTTGACAGTTTCAATATTTTCTCCATGTATCATGATGTTGCTTATTGGTCCAGTTGTTAAGGTTTTTGTTTTCTTTATGTTGAGGTGTAATCCATACTGAAGGTGGTAGTCTTTGATCTTCATCAGTAAGTGCTTCAAGTCTTTTTCACTTTCAGCAAGCAAGGTTGTGTCATCTGCATATCGCAGGTTGTTAATGAGTCTTCCTCCAATCCAGATGCTGTGTTCTTTTTCATATAGTCCAGTTTCTTGGATTATTTGCTCAACATACAGATTAAATATGTATGGTGAAAGGATACAACTCTAATACATACCTTTCCTGATTTTAAACCACGCAGTATCCCCTTGTTCTGTTCGAATGACTGCTTCTTGGTCTATGGAGAGGTTCAGTATGAACACACTTAAGTGTTCTGGAATTCCCATTCTTCGCAATGTTATCTATAATCTGTTAGGATCCACAGAGTTAAATGCCTTATGTTTCTGGTTTTCTCTGCTTTCAGCTAAGATCCATCTGACATCAGCAATGATATTCCTGGTTCCATGTCCTCTTCTGAATCTGGCTTGAATTTCTAGCATTTCCCTGTATGTACTGCTGTAACCATTTTTAAATTATTAATAACCATAAGGATGGTTATTAATAAAAATACACCCTGAGGTTTTGGATACTGACAAGCAGAGGTAACACATAATCATGTGAGCCTTCAGGCAACAGGGACCATAAACTTGTCAGTGCCTTGGAAAAGATGTTTGCCTTGCAAATAGGTTTTATTTACCCTTTGGAACTTGCAGGAACTCAAAATTGGTTCTTATTGTTATTGTCATTTTCTGTTCCACAAATAGCTTAGCTTTGAGAAAAATTGACCTATATTTCTTTCTGAAATTTAACCCGAACTTTACTTGACTTTGTCAATCAGAACTGATGAAATATAGAGGTGTGGGAGGAGCAGAGACGCCAGTATAAATTATCAGGGCCCCGTTGTCTAGGAGAGGGCCCAGGCCTGACTACGTAGCATATGAATACAAATCCCGTGTAAACATTTATTAGCTGATCCATCTACGAATAAGGCCTGAACCTGTTTCCTACTCATTCTCATGAAAACAAAGAAAGTAAGATATTACCTTATAAAAAGCACTTCATTGGTGTTTAGTCAGAGGAATATTTTTGAATAATAAACTTTTAGAAAATTTCCCAATATTTAATCTTATATTTACTATCCACAAATGGTTTCGTATTTCTAGTTACTATAATTTTCCATGAATGAATGAGCAAATGCAAAGGGTTTTTCTTTGATCCAGCTCTCTATAAACAGGAAATTTTTATGAATTGGCAATTGTGCATTTTGCAATAAGAAATGCTGTAATGAAGATAGTCCAGAGCAGCTGTGAGATTCTAAATCTAAAATAAGATTACGTTGTGTTTGTTGAATTGTTAGTGTTATTATTGTTGTATATTTTTATTGTAATTTAATTCTAGTATATGAACTTCTTATGCATGAGATGCAAAGCAACCCAGAGTTAAAACATCCCCAAATTCTATAATTTTATCATTTTAAAGATACTATATAAATGGAATCAAAGGATATGTAACCTTTTGGGATTGGTTTTTTTCATTCAGTATAATTCCCTGGAAATTCATCTAGGTGATTATATACAGTATAGCTATAGTTCATTCTGTTTTTTTTTTTTTTTTGCTGTGTAGTATTTATGGTATGGATGTACCACAGTTTGTTTAACCATTCACCTGCTGAAGGTCTTCTAGGTTGTTTCCAGTTTTTGGCTATTAGGAATAAACTTGTGTACAAGTTTATTTGTGTACATCAGTTTTCATTTCTCTTGGATAAATACCCAAGAGTTCAATTGCTAGGTCATATGGTAAGTACATGTTTAGTTTCATAAGAAAAAACTATACTCTTTTCCAGAGAGGCTGTACCATTTTACATTACCACCAGCAGTGCATGGTTGATCTAGTTTCTCAACATTCTCATCAGCATTTGATGATATCATTATTTTTTATTTTAGGATATATATACATACATATGTGTGTGTGTATATACATACATACATATATATATATATATATATATATATATATCATTGTCGTTTGAATTTGCATTTCCCTAATGGTGGCGCAACGGTTAGGTGCTTGGCTGCTAACAGAAAGGTTAGTAGTTCAAACTTACCCAGTAGCTCTCTGGAAGAAAGACCTGGTGATCTGCTCACATAAAGATTACAGCCTAGGAAACCTTATGGGGCAATTCTACTCTTTCTCATGGGGTCTCTATGAGTAGGAATCAATGCAGCGGCAACTAAAAACACAACAATGGCAGATGATTTTGGAATTGTTTTCGTATGTTTGTCATCTGTATATATTTTCAATAAAATATCTGTTCATGTCTTTTTCCCATTTCTATTTGGATTATTTGTTTTTTCATCGTTGAGTTTTAAGAGTTCTTTATATATTCTAGATACTAGTCCTTTGTGGAAACCCTGGTGGCATAGTGGTTAAGAGCTATGTCTGCTACTAAAAGGTCAGCAGTTCGAATCCACCAGGTGCTCCTTGGAAACTCTATGGGACAGCTCTGCTCTGTCCTATAGGGTCTCTATGAGTCGGAATTGACTCGAGAGCAATGGGTTTGTTTTTTGTTGTTTTTAGTCCTTTGTGGCCATGTGTTTTGCAAATATTTTCTCCTAATCTCTGGCTTGTCTTTCCATCCTCTTCACAAGGTCTTTGGCAGAGGAAAAGTTTTTAATTTTGTTGAGGTCCAATTTATCAATTTTTCTTTTTTTCATACTTAAAAAATTTTTCTTATTGTGGAGAATATATACCGCAAAAAATACACCAATTCAACAGTTTCTACATGTACAATTCAGTGACAGCAATTACATTCTGTGAGTCATGCAACCATTCTCACCCTCCTTTGCTGAGTTGTTCCTCTCCCATTAACTTAAACTCACTGCTATCTAAGGTCCCTGTCTAAGCTTTCGAGTTTCTGTTGTCATTTTGATCCCATATAGATAGTTCTTAAAAGAGCATAATGCTCAAGGGAGATATTTTTTACTAGTTAAGCTAAACTATTGCTTGGTTTTAAGAAGACTTCAGGGGATATTTTTGGTTTAAGGTTTAAAGATTATCTCAGGGCAATGGTTTCAGGGGTTCATCCAGCCCGCATGGCTCCAGAAAGTCTGGAGTCCATGATAATTTGAAATCCTGTTCTGCATTTTCCTCCTTTTGATCAGGATTCTTCTGTAGAATCTTTGATCAAAATGTTCAGTAATTCTAGCCAGGCACCATTCATTTCTTCTGGTCTCATGGCAAAGGTGGCAGTTGTTCATGGAGGCAATAAGCCATACATTCCATATCCTCCCTACTCCTATGCCTGACTCTCCTTCTTCCTCTGTTGCTCCAGAATAGAGACCGATTGTCATGCCTTGGATGGCAGCCTGCAAACTTTTCAGACCCCAGGCACTACACAACAAACTAGGAGGCAGGACAGAAGCACTAAACATTTTATTAGGGCAATTAAATGGGATGTCCCATGAAACCATGACCCTAAACCTCCAAACCAAAGGACCAACTCCAATGAGGTTTTTGTTTGGACACGAGCAGCGTCAACAGCTACTCTTTTTTTTTCCTGTGTTGCTGTAAATATATCTATCACATAACTTTGACCAGTTCAACTTTTTACGGTATACAACTTATTGACAGCAATTACAATAATCAGCTCTGCAACCCTACCCTTTATCAATGCAATTTTTCCATCACCATTATTCCTCCTCCTTTCCCCCTACCTCCTGCCGCTGGTAACCACTAATAAATTTTGGTCTCTATACACTTGGTAGGTTGTGTGTTGCTGTGATGCTGGAATCTATGCCAGCAATATTTCAAATACCAGCAGGGTCACCCATGGTGGACAGGTTTCAGTGGAGCTTCCAGACTAAGACTAGGAAGAAGGACCTGATGATCTACTTCTGAAAAAATTGGCCAGTGCAAACCTTATGAATAGCAACAGAACATTGTCTGGGGTAGTGACAGAAGATGAGCCCCTCAGGTTGGAAGGTACTCGAAATATGACTGAGGAAGAGCTGCCTCCTCAGAGTAGACTCGACCTTAATGGCCTGGATGGAGTAAAGTTTTCAAAATCTTCATTTGCTGTGGTGGCATGACTCAAAATGAGAAGAAACAGCTGCAAACATCCATTAATAATTGGAACGTGGATTGTACAAAATATGAATCTAGGAAAATTGAAAGTCATTAAAAATGAAATGGAATGCAAAAAGATCAATATCCTAGGCATTAATGAGCTGAAATGGACTGTTATTGGCCATTTTGAATCGGACAATCATATGGTCTACTATGCAGGAATGAAAAATTGAAGAGGAATGGCTTCACGTTCGTAGTCAAGAAGAACATTTCGAGATGTATCCTGAAGTCCAATGCCGTCAGTGATAAGATAATATCCATATGCCTACAAGAAGACCAGTTAATATGACTCTTATTCAAATTTACGCACCAACCGCTAATGCCAAAGATGAAGAAATTGAAGATTGAAGATTTTTACCAACTTCTGCAGTCTGAAATTGATCAAACATGCAATCAAGATGCATTGATAATTACTGGTGATTGGAATGCAAAAGTTGGAAACAAAGAAAGATAGATAGTTGGAAAATATGGCCTTGGTAATAGAAACGACGGCTGAGATTGCATGATAGAATTTTGCAACATCAATAACTTCTTCAGTGTAAATGCCTTTTTCAACAAAATAAAGGGCCACTATACATATGGACCTCGCCAGATGGAATACACAGGAATCTAATCAGCTACATCTGTGGAAAGAGACAATGGAGAAGCTCAATATCATCAGTCAGAACGAGGACATGGGCTGACTGCAGAACAGACCATCAACTGCTCATATGCAAGTTCAAGCTGAAGCTGAGGAAAATTACAGCAAGTCCATAAGAGCCAAAATATGACCTTGAGTATATCCTACCTGAATTCAGAGACCTTCTCAAGAATAGATTTGATGTATATAAGTGAGGTCACACAATATTTGTTCTTTTGCGATTGACTTGCTTCACTGAGCATGTTGTCTTCAAGCTGTATCCCTATTGTAGCATTATCAAGACTTTGTTTCTTCTACTGACTGAATAGGATTCCATTGTATGTAGGTACCACATTTTATTTATCCATCCATCTGTTGATGGATATTTATGCTGTTTCTACCTTTTGACTATTGTGAATACTGCTGCAATGAACAATTTTTCTTTTTATGGATTATACTTTCGGTGTCAAGTCTCAGAACTCTTTGCCTAGCCCTAGATCCCAAAAGTTTTATCCTGTTTATCTCTTAAAGTTTTAAGCTCATGATCCATTTTGAGTTAGTTTTTATAAAAGGTATGAGATTTAAGTTCAGGTTCTTTTTCTTTTCTTTCTCTCTCTCTCTTTTTTTTTTTTTTGGCCTATAGATGCCCAGTTGCACCAGCATCATTTGTTGAAAAGGCTAACCCTTCCTCTATTGAATTGCTTTTGCACCTTTTTCAAAAATCAGTTGGACATATATGTGTGAGTCTGTTTCTGGGTTCTCTGTTCTGTTCCATTGATCTGTGTACCTGTATCTCTGCCAATACCACACTGTCTTGATTACTGTAACTATATAGTAAGTCTTAACATCGGGTAGAGTGGTTATTCCCACTTTATTGTTCTTTTTAAAAATTGTTTTAGCTATTCTAGGTCTCAGACAGGTCTAAGGAGTCCTGGTGGTGTAGTGGTTAAACGCTTGGCCGCTAACTGAAAGGTCGGTGATTCAAATTTATCAGCCGCTCTGCTAGAGAAAGATGCAGCAGTCTGCTTCTGTAAAGATTGACAGTTTTGGAAACCCTATGGGGCAGTTATACTCTGTCACATAGGGTCCCTATGAGTCAGAATCAACTTGATGGCGGTGAATTTGGTTTTGGTTTTATTCTAGGTCTGGTGCCTTTCCATATAAATTTTAGAATAAATTTGTGTGTCTACAAAAACACCTGTCTGGGATTTGGTAGGAATTGTGTTGAACCTGGATATCAATTTAAGGAGAATTGACATCTTTATTATGTTGCATCTTCCCATCCATGAACATAGTATGTCTCTCTTTATTTAGGTGTTGTTTGATTTCTTTCATCAGCATTTTGTAATTTTCAGGATATAGATTCTATACATGTTTTGTTAGATTTATACCAAAGCATTTCATTCTTATTGAGAAATTGTAAATAGCATTTTATTTTAAATTTTGTCTTCTATGTTTGTTGATAATCGATAGAAATGTGCAGTGCAGTGTCTATAGAAATGTGTGGTCAGTGAATTACTTAGCTATAGTCCCTTCTAGCTATAGTCTATGTGACTCCCACACCATGATTAGGTTGGACTATGCAAATAAGGTACTTCTGGCCCACCAAAGGGATTGGACAGCTTCCTGCTAATGCAAATAAGGTGCATGGAACACTTGTGGGGGTGGGACCATGCAAATAAGGTATATGGAACCCTAACAAGGGGATTGGTCAGTCTTGCCATCCCACTAAGCTTAAAGGGAGACACATAACCAGAGAGGGAGGAACTGTAACATGGAAAACAGCAAGAGACTATGGCGTAGTAGCAAGAGCGATAGCTTCATGAGATGGCAAGAACCAGAAACTGGCACAAAATGGCTGCAGCGGGGCTTGCCCACTCACGGAGATAAGAGTTGTAACACTTGCACGAGAGGGCCCTGAGGAGGGCCCAGCAGCAGAGGGTGAGAAGAAGCTGTCCTGACTAAGAACTGTATCCTGAGTTCTTCCTGTTACTTCTTTTTTTTATTGTACTTTACAAATTAGTTTCTCATCAGACAATACACATATTGTTTTGTGACATTGGTTGCCAACCCCATGGCATGTCAACACTCTCCCCTTCTCTACGTTGG
This sequence comes from Trichechus manatus latirostris, assembly GCF_000243295.1. Classification (NCBI taxonomy): domain Eukaryota; kingdom Metazoa; phylum Chordata; class Mammalia; order Sirenia; family Trichechidae; genus Trichechus; species Trichechus manatus. The sequence continues at coordinate 5,038,464 of NW_004444036.1, forward strand.
GTTCCCTGTTACCAGCTTTCCTGTGCTGCCCTGCCTTCTCATCTTTGCCCCTGGGCTGGTGTACCCATTTAGTCTGGTTTTGTCTAATCTTTGGCTGAAGGGTGAACCTCAGGAGTGACTTCATTACTGAGTTAAAAGGGCGTTTGGGGGCCACAATCTCAGGGTTTCTCCAGTCTCTGTTAGACCAGTAAGTCTGGTCTATTTTTGTGAGTCAGAATTTTGTTCTACATTTTTCTACAGCTCTGTCTGGGACCCTGTATTGTGATCCCTATCAGAGCAGTCAGTGGTGGTAGCCAGGCACCGTCTAGTTGTGCTGGACTCAGTCTGGTGGAGGCTGAGGTAGTTGGGGTCTATTAGTCCTTTGGACAAATCTTTCCCTTGTGTCTTTGGTTTTCTTCATTCTCCCTTGCTCCAGACAGGGTGGGAACAGTGGAGTATCTTAGATGACCACTCACAAGTTTTTAAGGCCCCAGACGCTACTCACCAAAGTAGGACGTAGAACATTTTCTTTATGAACTGTTGTGCCAATTGAGCTAGATATCCCCTGAGACTATGGTCCCCAGCCCTCAGCCCAGTAATTCGGTCCCTCAGGGAGTTTGGATGTGTCTATGAAGCTTCCATGACCTTGCCTTGGTCAAGGTGTGCTGACTTCCCCAGTATTGTGTACTGTATTTTCCTTCACTGAAGTTACCACTCATCTATTGTCTAGTTAGTGTTTTTCCTTCCCCACCCCTCCCCTCCCTAGTAATCATCAAAGATTGTTTCTTTCTGTGTGTAAACCTTTTTATAAGTTTTTACAATAGTGTCATACAATATTTGTCCTTTTGTGATTGACTTATTTCACTCAGCATAATGCCCTCCAGATTCATCCATGTTGTGAGATGTTTTGCAGATTCATCATTGTTCTTTATTGTGGGGTAGTATTCCATCATATGTATGTACCATAATTTGTTTATCCATTCATCTGTTGATGGACACTTAGGTCGTTTCCATCTTTTTGCTACTGTGAATAATGCTGCAATGAACATGGGTATGCATCTGTCTATTCGTGTGACAGCTCTTATTTCTCTAGGATATATTCCTGGAGTTCAATTGCTGGACTGTATGGTATTTCTATTTCTAGCTTTTTAAGGAAGCGCCGTATCATCTTCCAAAATGGTTGTACCATTTTTCATTCCCACCAGTAGTGCGTAAGAGTTCCAAGCTCC
>NW_004444036.1:5040128-5041162 GCF_000243295.1 Trichechus manatus latirostris
ATTAAACAGTTAGTACACATATTGTTTTATGACATTGGTTAACAACCCCATGACATGTCAACACTCTCTCTTCTCACCCTTGGGTTCCCTACTACCAGCTTTCCTGTCCCCTCTTGCCTTCTAGTCCTTGTCCCTGGACTGTTCTGCCCCATTAGTCTCATTTTGTTTTATGGGGCTGTCTAATCTATGGCTGAAGTGTGAATCTCGGGAGTGACTTCATTACTGAGCTAAAAGGGTGTCCGGGGGCCGTACTCTTGGGGTTTCTCCAGTCTCTGTCAGACCAATAAGTCTGGTCTTTTTTTGTGAGATAGAATTTTGTTCTATATTTTTCTCCAGCTCTGTCTGGGACCCTCTGTTGTGATCCCTGTCAGAGCAGTCAGTGGTGGTAGCCGGGCACCATCTAATTGTACTGGACTCAGTCTGGTGGAGGCTGTGGTAGTTGTGGTTCATTAGTCCTTTGGACTAATCTTTCCCTTGTATCTTGTTTTCTTCATTCTCCCATGCTCCCGAAGGGGTGAGACCCATGGAGTATCTTAGATGGCTGCTTACAGGCTTTTAAGACCCCAGACGCTACTCACCAAGGTAGAATGTAAAACGTTTTCTTTATAAACTATGTTATGCCAGTTGAGCTAGATGTTCCCCGAGACAATGGTCCCCCCAGCCCCCAGCCCAGCAGTTCGGTCCCTCAGGGAGTTTGGATGTGTCTATGGAGCTTCCATGACCTTGCCTTGGTCAAGTTGTGCTGCTTCCCGAGTATTGTGAACTGTCTTACACTTCGCCAAAGTTACCAGTTATCTATCGTCTATTTAGTGTTTCCCCACCCCCACTCCTCCCCCCTCATAACTATAAAAGATTTTTTTTTTATTGTACTTCAGGTGAAGGCTTACAGAACAAATAGTTTCTCAGGAAACAGTAGTACGCATATTGTTTTATGACATTGGTTAACAACCCCACAACGTGTCAACCCTCTAACTTCTCAACCTTTTTTTTTTTGGTGAAAATACAGATAGCCAAAGATACACCATTTCAAAAAT
>NW_004444036.1:5043036-5062800 GCF_000243295.1 Trichechus manatus latirostris
CTTTACATTGGGTCAGGGATGTGACCTGGGTAAGGGTGGTGTTACAATCCCACCCTATTCCTCTTTAATGTAAAATTACAGTCACAAAATAGAGGACAACCACACAACACTGGGAATCGTGGCCTAGCCAAAGTGATACACACATTTTTGGGGGGACACAATTCAATCCATGACAAAGACCAAAGAAGAATTAACACCTTTGAATTGTGGTGCTGGTGAAGAATATTGAATATACCATGGACTGCCGAAAGAACAAACAAATCTGTCTTGGAAGAGAAGAAATACAGACAGAATGCCCCTTAGAAGCATACTTTGGACATGTTATCAGGAAGGATCAGTCTCTGGAGAAGGACATCATGCTTGGTAAAGTAGAGGGTCAGTGAAAAAGAGGAAGACCCTCGACAAGACGGATTGACATAGTGGCTGCAGCAGTGGGCTCAAGCATAACAAAGATTGTGAGGATGGCGCAGGACTGGGCCGTGTTTCGTTTTGTTGTACATAGGGTCGCTATGAGTTGGAACTGACTCAATGGCACCTTAACAACAACAAGAACATTAGGGCCTGTAGCATTGATCCTGTTTTTTTCTTCTATGATCTTTATAGTTTTTTGTTTTATATTTAGGTCTTTGATCCATTTTGAATTAGTTTTTGTCTATGGTGTGAGGTATGGGTCCTATTTCTTTTTTTTTTTTTACAGATGGACTTCCAGTTTTGCCAGCACCATTTGTTAAAAAGACTGTCTTTTCCCCATTTGGTGGACTTTGGGCCTTTTTCGAAGATCAGGTGACCGTAGGTAGATGGATTTACATCTGGGTTCTCTATTCTATTCCACTGGTCAATGTGTCTGTTATTGTACCAGTACCAGGCTGTTCTGACTACTGTAGCTGTATAGTAGGTTCTGAGGTCAGGTAGTGCGAGTCTTCCTACTTTATTCTTCTTCTTCAGTAGTGCTTTACTTATCTGTGGCTTCTTTCCTTTCCATATAAAGTTAACAATTAGTTTTTCCATCTCCTTAAAGAATGCTATTGGTATTTGGATCGGGATTACATTTTATTTGTAGATTACTTTGGGTAGAATTGACATTGTCACAGCACTGAGTCTACCTATCCATAAGCATGATATATTTTTCCATTTGTGTAGGTCTGTTTTGGTTTCTTGCAGTAGTGTTTTGTAGTTTTATTTGTAGTCTTTTACATCACTGGTTAGATTTATTTCTAAGTATTTTTTTGTTTTAGAGGCTATTATAAATGGTATTGCTTTCCTTATTGCCTTTTTTTAGTTCTCTTTATTAATGTATACGAATCAACTGATTTTTTTATGTTTATCTTGTATCCTGCTACTCTGCTGAATCTATTAGTTCCAGAAGTTTTCTTGTGGAGTCCTTTCAGTTCTCTATGTATAGTATCATATCATCCACAAATAGGGATAGTTTTACTTCTTCTTTACCAATTTGGATGCCTTTATTTCTTTTTCTTGCCTTATTGATCTAGCTAGGGCTTCCAGCACAAAGTTAAATAGGAGTGATGATAAAGGGCATCTTGTCTTGTTCCTGTTCTCAGGGGGAATGTTTTCAGCCTCTCTCTGTTAAGAATGATGCTGGCTGTTGGTTCTGTATAGATGACCTTTATGATGTTGAGGAATTTCCCTTCTATACCTATTTTATTGAGAATTTTTTTATTAGGAATGGGTGTTGGACTTTATCCAATGCCTTTTCTGCATTAATTGAAATGATCATGTGTTTTTTTTCTTTTGTTTTATTTATGTGGTGGATTACATTGATTGATTTTCTAATGTTGAACCATCCTTGCATACCTGGTATGAATCCCACTTGGTTGTGGTATATTATTTTTTTTATATGATGCTAGAATTTTGTTGAGAATTTTTGCAACTATATTTATGAGAGATATTAGCCTGTAATTTTCTTTTTTTTTTATGATGTTGTTCCTGTTACTTCTGAGTCATTCCTGATTCCAAGTACCGTGTTACTTCCCTAACAAACCACTTAACTGTAAGTGTGGTTTGTGAATTCTGTGAGACATTGCAGCAAATTACGGAACCCAAAGATGGAAGGGAGAGTATTGAGGGAAGGTGGAGTAGATGATGTTAACAATGATGGAGTGGTACATCAGTTTGGAAAAGTTGGACATTTGAGACATCTTTAACTCCCCACTCATAGGAGCCAGATTTGTGCTGATCTTTACAAAAGAAATTAGTCATTTAAATTGTGGTTGATTTTTGTGTGTTAATATTTTGTGTTACACCTTTGCTGAACTCACTTTTTAGTTCTGTTGTGTGCCATCAAGTGATTCTGACTTATAACAATCGTATATGACAGAGTAGAACTGCCCCATAGAGTTTCCTAGGCTGAAATCTTTACAGGAGTAGATTGCCAGGACTTTTCTCCCACAGAGCCGCTGGGCGAGTTCAAACTGCCAACCTTTCTGTTAGCAGCCAAGCACTTAACCATTGCGCCAATTAAAGAAAAAAAAAAAGTTATCATCCAGTCGATTCTGGCTCCTTTTATTATTTCTAGGATGGTTTTTTTATTTTTTTTGGTAGATTACTTTAGATTTCCTACATAGACCATCATGTCATCTGCAAATAGGAACAGTTGTATTTCTTTCTGCTCGATCCATATGCCTCTTACTGTTTTCTTGCCTAATTGCTGTGGTTAGAACCTCCAGGATTATACTGAATAAGAATGATGAAAGAGGACATTCTTGCCTTGTTTCCTATCTAGGGAGTAAAAATTAGGTTTTTTGGTTTTTTTTTTTTTTTTTTTTTTTTGTAGATGCTCTTTGTCGAGTTAAGGATGCTACCCTCTATTCCTAGTTTGCTGAGATTTTTTTTACCATTAATGGGTGTTGGATTTTGTCAAATACTTTTTGTGCATCAATTAATATGATCATATGATTATTTAGAAGTGTGTTGCTTCATTTCCAAGCATTTGGAGAGTTCCTGTTGTCTTTCTGTTACTGCTTTCTTGCTTGATTCCATTTATGGTTAGAGAATATATTCTGTGTGATTTCATTATTTTTTAAAATTTGTTGAAGTTTTTGTTTTATGGCCCAAGACATGGTCTGTCTTGGTGAATATTCCATGGAGGATTTTTTAAAATGTGTATTCTGCTTTTGTTATGCAGAATGTTCTATATATGGCAATTAGATTTTGTTTGTGGATTTTGTTGAGTTCTTATATATCGTTACTGATTTTCTATCTAGTAGTTATATTAATTGCTGAGAGTGGGGGTGTTGAAGTCCCCAGCTATAACTGTGCATTTGTCTGTTTCTCTTTTCAGCTCTATCAACTTTAGGTTTCAGAAGTGTGATTATGATGTGTTGTGGCATGAATTTCGTTGTTTTATTATACTTTAGATGAAGGTTTACAGAACAAACTAGTTTCTCATTAAACAGTACACATATTGTTTTATGACATTGGTTAACAACCTCACGACATGTCAACCCTCTCCCTTCTTGACCTTGGATCTCTATCAGCTTTCCTGTCCCCTCCTGTCTTCTGGTCCTTGTCCCTGGGCTGGTGTGCCCCATTAGTCTCGTTTTTGTTTTATGAGACTGTCTAATCTTTGGCTAAAGGATGAACCTTGGGAGTGACTTCATTACTGAGCTAAAAGGGTGTCCAGGGGCCATATTCTCTGGGTTTCTCCAGTCTCTGTCAGGCCTTACTGTCTGGTCTTTTTCTGTGAGTTAGAATTTTGTTCTACATTTTTCTCCAGCTCTGTCCGGGACCCTCTATTGTGACCCCTGTTAGAGCAGTCAGTGGTGGTAGCTGGGCACCATCTAGTTGTGCTGGACTCAAAGTCTGGTAGAGGCTGTGGTACTTGTGGTCTATTAGTCCTTTGGACTAATCTTTCCCTTGTGTCCTTGGTTTTCTTCATTATCCCTTGCTCCCGAAGGGGTGAGACCAGTGGAATATCTTAGATGGCCGCTCACAGGCTTTTAAGACCCCAAACGCTACTCACCAAAGTAGAATGTAGAACATTTTCTTTATAAACTATGTTTGTGGCATGGATTTCTTTGAGTTTATCCAGTCTGGGGTTTGCTCAGCCTCTTGAACCTGTAAGTTTATGTCTTTCACCAAATTTGGGAAGTTTTCAGCCATTATTTCTTTGAATAATTTTTTAGTCCCACTCTTTCTCCTCTCTTTCTGGGATTCTGATGGTATGAATATTAGCTCTTTTGTTATTGTCACAAAGTTCCCTGGGGGTCTTAGGCTGGGTTCTCTGGAGAAGCAAAACCTGTGAAGTGTATAAATATATATATAGAGAGATTTATATCAAGGAAATGGCTCAAGCCGTTGTAGAGGCTGGAAAATCCCAAATCCGTGGGTCAGTATGGAGGCTTCTCCTGATTCACATAGCTGCAAGAGCTGGCAAACCCAAGATCAGCAGGTCAGACAGCAGACCTCTGGCTCACAGTCTGCAGAGGCCAACAAACCCTAAGATCAGGAAGTAAGACGGCAGGTAAGCTGCTAGTTCAAGATGAACAGGAACCAGCTGCAGGACCCAGAGTGAGGAAAAGATAGCGAGCTTTGCCAGAAAGTCCACCTATATCGGATGCAGGCCACACCCCCAAGGAAACTCCCTTTCAACTGATTTGCTGCTCGTAACAGATCTTATCATGGAGGTGATTACATTATATCACATCTCATTATAGAGGTGATTACATCATTACATAGCTGCCAAACTACACCATAACTGCCAAACCACTGAGAATCATGGCCTAGCCAAGTTAACGTACAACCTTAACTATCACGTTGGGATACTGTTCTTTTTTTTTCCGGTGTGTTTTCTCTCTGTTGTTCAGAGAGGTAAATTCTATTCTTAAGTTTACTGATTCTGTCCTCTGTCATCTCCACTCTACTACTGAGCACATTCAGTAAGTTTTTTTTTTAATCTCAGTTATTGTGTTTTTTAGTTTCATAATTTCCATTTGTTTCTTTTTTTAATAACTTTTATTTCTTTCCTGAGATTTTATATTTCTTTCAAGAGAATTCATAGTTGTTTGTTGAATCATTATTATGATGGCTGCTTTAAAATCCTTCTCAGATAATTCTAAATCTGATGCATCTTGGTGTTGTCATCTGTTGATTATCTTTTCTCCTTTAAATTATGATTTTCTGAGCTCATGGTATGGTGAGTAATCTTCTTTTGTATTCTAGACATTTGGGATATTATATGATGAGACTCCGGATCCTATTTATCTTATTTTTTAGCATACAGTCCCTCTGTTGAGGTGCTGTGCAATGGTTGGGTGTATATGTTCAGCTTCCCACTAAGCTTCATTGCAGATGGGTGGAGTGGAAGTTAAGCTCCCTCCTTGACCCTGCTGACATTTTCCTGGAAAAAGTGGGGCACCAACTCTCACCACCATGTTACCTTTGAGTAGGAATGTAATCTCAGCTCCCCGCTGGGCCCTGATGGCTCCAAGGGAGAGAGGAAGCAAAGGCTGACTTCACTGCTTTGTTGCTGCAGGGTGGGGACAAAAGCTCAGCTCCTAGCTGAGCCCCACTGAAACTGACAGGTGGAGGGGTGCAGTTTTTCCATTGGTGTTTGGCTGGAGTAAGCCAGGTACTGACAAAAAGTTTTCTGTTGTTAGGCCACCCTTTTTCTAGTCTTTTGGCAGGCAGAAAAGGCTTACCTTGAAGCTTTTTTGTCTGTGCATATTTTGGTGGCTCTGGGTTGGAGGCTTCTGCAATAAAACCTAGACAACTCATCACTGTGTTATTACTCAAGTCCTGAGGTTCCTAGGCTGGCTGCTTTCTTCTTTCCACCTTTCAGAGTCTTCTTATGCTTATTTGTTGTGTTATGCCCAGGGATTTTTAGGTAGAAGAGGGAAGATCTGGGAGGAATATGGCTGTTCCATCTTGACTGGCACCACAAGTCTACGGTCAGTTTTTGGTATTAAAAAGGATTCTTATAGATTAAAAGTTGGGAACCACTGCTATAGTGTATATCTTGCCAGATGTTTTTCCTGTGTAGAGATATTTGTGTATTTTTTCTTTAAAAATTTTAATCAGACTACGTATAGTACTTTTAAATGCCCTTTTCTCTTAATAGTATAACATACGGGCCCTGGTGGCGTAGTGGTTAAGAATTGCAATTCAAATCCACCAGATTCTCCTTGGAAACCCTATGGGGAAGTTCTACTCTGTCCTGTAGGATCATTATGAGTCAGAATTGACTCAATGGCAATGGGTAGTATAACATAAGTGCTTTTCAATTCTGTCATGATCTCCTTACGAGCATAATTTTAATGGTTAATTGAACCATCCTTCCAGTGTTGGATACATAGGTTGTTTTATAAGCATAAAGTTCCTGTCTAGTTCAGGTTATTTTCTTAGTTTATGTTGTATAATTGAAATTATTATGTCAAGGGATAAACATTTTAAAGTCGATTGTTCTAATTTTTTATTGTATTTTCCCAAGGGACAGCACATTTTCTCATATAAAATCTGGCTTTATCTAAGTCCCAATTTAAATCGTCCTTTTGAACTAAGAAAAAAAGTATTTTATATCAACTACATGGGAAAGGCTGACGTGAAATGTAGAAAATTGCCCTAATCCAAGGGAATCATTATCTAATTCAAAAAAACAGTGTGTGGCTACTTTAGAACCCTCAGGAAATATGCCTCAGAAGTTCTTTTAAGTAATCTAGAGCCTGGAACATGTAAAACAGTGGCTGGCTGTGTCATTCATGGTGGCTGTTACCAAGGAAACAGAGGTAAAGCCTTGTGAAATCTGGGTTTGTTAGGAGGACAGTGAGAGGTTGTCTGACGCCATCCTGGTTCTTGGTTCCCAGGATAACTGAACCTCATGGCTGGACCCACTTCACCAGCCATGGCAGGCTCAGCCCTGCCCCTGGTTCTGGATTCTGCCCTGTCCTCCTAAAAGACCTTACTATACCTGTTTCCTTGGCATTTCAGCAGCTTGACTCTGTCCAGCTGGTTGTCTTTCCTGATCTTAGGGGCCTATAGAAGCAGACAAGAATGAATTGGCTATCTAAAAAAGGAAGTGTGGGATACAAACAGGCCAGGCTGGAGGACACTTGGCAGATTTGAAGAGAAACAAGTACTCTGCAATAAAAATACTCACCTTTCAGCATTGTAGTGATAAGTTGAAAAATCACTTGTTTATGGAAGCATTTCATAGAGAAATGTTAGCTTATCATCTTTCTTCCTATAAACATAAAGAGAATAAAACAATGTTGCTTTCCTACCACAGAATAAAGTTAGCTCCTGTTGACTGAATATCTACCGCTGTCTTATTTAGTTCTCTAACGGAATCCTGAAAAGTCAATATTATTCATGCATTCATTGATCCATTTAACAGATATTTATTGAGCGCTTCCTATGTGCCTGGCACTGTTTAAGGCACTGGGGATACAGCAGTCTACAGGACAAGCAAAGTCCCTGGTCTTATGAAGCTAGATTCCAGTGAAGGAGACAGAAAATAGTTATACAATTTTTACAAATAGATACAAGACTATGACATAATGTAACATGATATAATACAATATAACGTCAAGTGGTTAAAAGTATTATGGCAAGTAATAAAATAGGATGAGGCAAAAAGACCAGGAGCTATTTTCAAGAGAAAGTTCAGGGAAGACCACTCTGAGGAGCCAGCTTTGAACAGAGCTGAGTGAAGTGAGGGAAGATACCATGAAATATTCTGAGGAAAGAGCATTTCCGGTAAAGAGAACAGCAAATGCAAAGGCCAAGAGGGAGGAGCATGCTTGATACGCTTAAATGATAGCAAGGAAGCTAGTGTGGCCGGAGTCCAGAAAAGAGAAAACCTTAGAGAAGTGAAGGTTTCATTTGCTCATCTAGCCAATGGCCATGCTGCTGCTTCGGCATGTTGGCTAACTCTAAAATTCATGCCATTCCATTACCCTGAGCCATTTATCACAACTTGTTACATCAGCATTGAGGATGGAACAAAAACTTTGGTTTCCAGAAGCATTTCATACAGCTATAATGGTTTCTCATCTCCCTTTTTCTACTCTGTCCAAGTAAAAAAAGGACAAAGACTTGAGGTATATGTATGACTACCTCTTTTATTATTATTATTGTTAAAGGGGACCTATGGTTAATGATATAAAATACAGCTTAATTTGCAAATATGATAATAATGAAGGACCAATGCCCTTTGTGATTTGATGTTTATTTTTTGATAAAAGCCAAGGATACTTTCTGTTCTTATTTCTGGTATCCCGCTACTGAATGAAGGATACCCTTCGCCTAGTCATGTATAATCCATCATCTTCAACAAGGATTGAAAGCAAAAGTTGCCTCCAAATTTTAGGTCTTGAGAAGGTTGGGAAACAATGACATCCAATAGTAACTCCTTTTTGGTATCTATGGTATCGATGAGAAAGTAAAATATTACTTGAATGCTTTTGCTGTCTTGAGACTCACATTTTTCACAAAAATTGCCATCTGGGTGAACAGCAAGGTTTTAAAGTACCTTAACCACCTCAAGATAGGTATTAATAAAAGTAGTCCATTTATATTGATTTTAAAGGGCTCCATGTATATCATTGTATTTACATAGTAAATATACTAATCACTTGATGCATGCTCCCTGGTATCTCCTGAGAGTTCTGATGAAGACCTTAAGAAATTTAATGTCCTCTTGAGAAAGTAATTTTTTTCTAAGAAACAAGTTAGAAAATTGATTTTTTTTAGGACTATAGTAGATTTCCATTTTTTTTGTAGAAATAGTTGAATGAATTTCAGGATCTAAGATAAACAGGGTAAAACTAATCAAGGAATACGTTTCATATCATGGTGATTCATGCTAACATCAAAAATAGAAAAAAATATTTGTCTACCTAAGAAACATCAAGACAGACAGCTATAGACTTGTACAAATATATAGATTTCTTTAATTGCAACTGGAAATATTTCCATGTGATTTATTTTTGAAGGAAAAATGAATAAGCTACTCTTATGGTTTTGCATGTTCTATACGAATTCCAGCCCATCAGTGTCAATCAATTGATTTTAGTTTCTTTCTAAGAAACCCATCATTAAAACTCACAGTCATGGAACAAGTTACGAGGCGGTCACAAAAAGGCAGTTTGTAGTTTTCAAATTACAAATAATGAAACTAGAGAAAATTACCTTTTAAAAAGGTGCTCATACAGCTAGAACAGAAAACAATTCTGCTAGTAAGGAAACAAGCAAAATCCCATTTCATGCCTTTATATAAATTTTTAACAAGGAAATTTTACTCTTTACAAGTGTATTGCTGACATTAATATAAGAAATTACTTTTACTGTACGAAAGTGGATATTGTATTTTACTATAGCAAAGATCTTAATTATTAAAAATAATTGAAAAATCAAAATGAGTTCATTGTGTTGAACTATATGTGTATGTTTTAGAAATAAAATGATTAACAAATTTTTTAAACACATTTTAAAGTCTTATATCTGTTACAATGAGCATAACATAACCAAAAAGAGCTATTCAGGAGAAATGACCTAGCCTACTTCATTGGTACAAATGTTCTTACTTGCCTAGATGAATTTACTAAATAAAATTATCAATGTATATGTTGAAAGCTTTACAGTTTGTAAAATATTTTACAGATCTTAAAAATATTGATCCTCAAAACCATACATTGGGTGCCAACTGTGTTCTCGTTATTTCTCCAATTAGAAAACTAATAGTTGACAATGAAGAGAAAGATCTGGCAGGGAAGAAATGATAATGGGCATGTTCATAATCTTATTTTAGTCAAAGGGACTTAATGTTTAATTTTCTGCTCCTTTTCCTGTGTTTCCACTCTAAATAAATCAGTGGCTTTGCTATTCAACCAATCACTCCAAGAAGAGATCTTTCTTTGAAGCCCTTGAGAAGTCTCCACCATTGTAATCAATAGCTAATAAATCTTGCCCTTAAATTATGCAGTAAATAGTTTTTAATAAAATGCCTCAGACTCAAGCTCCAGCCCTGGCAATCTCTCTCTCTCTCAGATAGTATGACTTTCTAGAATGAACTCAGGCTTCAGAACCATACAAACCTAAGTTCAAATCTCAGCAATTCCAATTCACAGCTGCATGAGCCAGGACAATTTTTCAGCTCTCAGGGTGTTTGTTCATCAGTAAGATTGTAATAATACGCACTTTATAAAGTTATCTTAAAGATTTAATTAACTGAAATAGTGTATGCAAATGTTATAGAATAGTATCCAGTATGTTTTACAAATGAATATTTAAGAGCAAAGCTGCAGTGGGTACTGGTGAGAACAGGTGGAAGGATTGGCTGGATCTCTAGACCTAATTATTGTGCTGGGAATCTTTCATTTGACTCTCAAAATCCCCTCTCCACCCTTCTCCATCAAGCTCTGTACCACAAGAGAACAGGAACTGGAGAGAGGGCCTGGAGAAGAGCCAAAGACCTCATGGGTAATGAGGTCATTCTGTCTTCTGCTATTGTCTTTTCTCCTCTCATGCCCATAATTCTATGGATGACATCAGCACTGAAGAAACAAATTCTAGACTGAGCTTCTGGGAACAATGCCCTAATCCCCCCTACCCCCCCCCCCATGACACACACACACAGAACTGGGTTACAAGGGAGCTACTGCTGAACCAGGAAGTCACATTTGTCAGTTCCAGACTCTATGGCGCACATCACAATCTGCAGCAACAACAGGAATGCCTTACAGGCTGCCTCTCCTCCCACTTAACTTGGTTCCCAATTCCAGTTTCATGGAAGGGCATCTGATTGGTGGATCACAAATCGTATTCAGAACCTGGATGCAAGGGAGTTTTTTTTTAATATCTGAAGTATAGAAAGGCACACTAGATAGAAAAAGGTTGGAATAAAAAAGTGAGCCACTTCTCAGTATCTGCTACAGTATGAGACCATTATGATCTTCATAAACCCCAAACTTCATCACTTAACTACCCTGATTAAAAGACTTCTGTGAGGCTAACTTCCTGGGCTAAGTGGAGGAGCAGGCTCACACAATGGGTGATGGCCTTTCTTTGGCATCTGAAGACTGGGAGAAGCACACCTGCAAATTACCAAACCCACGCCCATTGCCTTTGAGTGGATTCTGACTCATAGCAACCCTATAGGACAGACTAGAACTGCCCCCATAGGGTTCCCAAGACTGTAATCTTTACAGAAGCGGACTGCCACATCTTTCTCCTGTGGAGCAGCTGGTGGGTTAGAACCACTGACCTTTCAGTTAACAGCCTAGCCCTTTAACCACTGTGCCACCAGGGCCTCCCTGACTTGTGGATTGAGGCTAATTAATTAATAGATGCTACCATAAACTGAAGGAAAGGAGCTGACTGTGAACATCAAAAGAAGCCACATGAAAATCATCTTCTTAAAGATATCTAACGTAAGAATCTTCATTAATGCAACTTCTCTATACCTTGGAAAGGAAAATTTTTTAAAAGTTTAAGATTTTTTTTTTTGTTCTCAGGTTATAAAAATAACCAAGAAATTAGTAGGGTTATCCCAGAAAAACTTTGGCAATTTGGTAAAAACTAAAGAACCCTCATAACTCTGATGAAGGTGATGTAGGCCTACAATATGATTGTAAAAGAAATTGAACAATCACATGTATGCACTCTGTTGGGGGAAAAACTATTTAAGGGGGAACAGTAGCTCTGTCTATAATGACATTGCCCAAAGTGAGTTTCCTGGGATTGCAATAGTGTTTCTTGGTGTGATTTTTTTTTTATGGGCACAGATTCCTCCCATTACAGTATATCTTCCCCTTTGCAATGCAACTTTGCTACTCCTCACATCCAGAGAGAGAGAGAGAGAGTCTATTTGTCCATCCCTTGAATCTGGGCTGGATTTGGGACTTGCTTTGACCAATAGCTTATGGCAGAAGTGACATTGTGTGAGTTCCAAAGCCTAGGCTTCCGCTTCTTGGAATGCTGCCCTGACACTGCCACATAGGGAAGCCAGTTTAGCCTGGTGGAGGATGGGAGCCTACATGAGGGTGAGAGGCCAGTACCAACTGCCAGGCATATGATTGAGGCCATCTCAGACCCTCCTGCCCAGCCAACCTTCCAGCTGAAGGCCACTTTAGTGGTGAAGCCAAGCAAGGCCAGCTGAAGAACCACCCAGTCATCCCATAGATGATGAGAAATAAAAGATCAATGTTGTTTTAAGCCAAACATTAAAAATAAAAGACTTCCATTACTTGCCCTCTTGCTGTTGCTTTAAGGATAAGGTCCAGGCTCATTAACATGGTTTCCAAGATCCATCATGACAAGATTCCTTACAATATAGACTCTGAAAATCTCCACTAAGAGCCTGGGTTCTATATGTGATTGTTGGAAATGCTTGCCCATTTTCCTTAAGGATGAACTGAAAAACGTGGGAAGCTGTTTAGGCTGCTGTCATCATTTATAAAATTACAAAACTCAACAAAACAGCTGCCAGTGTACAAAACAGCTGCCAATGTGCAGAGTCTGAAAAAGGGAGCCTATCACACACGGGGAGGGTGGGTGGTTAACTGGAGAATTCACAGAGAGCTGTGCTGGGGTATGTAAGGCAGTTTGCAGAGTTACATGCCACAAGCTATTTCTAACAGCTGTCTTAGCTGGAACCCATGCCTGCTATGCAATACACACACACACATACACAGAGAGAGAGAGAGAGAGAGGAACATTCTTTATGTTTCCACAGAGAGAAGCTTTCTATTGAATTAATTTTTGTTTATAAAGATTGTCTTAGAAAATGTCCCCAAACTAACTTCTTGAAAACTAGATCACAAAATAAAAGTTCTACAGTTGCCATTCTCTACCCCCATGAAACTTAGCATTCATTTGGACAATTATGTCTCCTTGCTGGGCTTTCCTTTTCTTACTATATAAAAGTATGTCTCACCCGAAAAGAAAGAGAACAGCCAAAGATGTCATGGGTTGTTGGCTGATACTGCCTTCTCCTGACTTTAGTTTTTCTCTTTTCACACAATTAAGGCCATACCCAGATGAATGATTGCTTTATGCCACTTCTTGCTCTTGGGGCTATGGGTAAGTATGGTTTCTTGAATAATGGGGGAGTTGGAAATAAATACTATAATGTGAATTCTTTCAAATTTACCTCTCTTCTTTCTCAGTAATCAAGAACCATCGCAAATCTGGGGGTTATCAAAAGACTGATTCATATGAAAAAGTCTGAGGAATAAATGGGGTATTTTATTTTCCCAAGAGGTACCTTGGAAACGCTGGTGGCATAGTGGTTAAGAGCTACAGCTGCTAACCAACAGGTCGGCAGTTTGAATCCACCAGGTGCTCTTTGGAAACCCTATGGGGCAGTTCTACTCTGTCCTACAGGGTCACTACGAGTCGGAATCAACTCGATGGCAACAGGTTTTTAGTTTTGGTTTGGAGGTATCTTTGTTTACTTCCTCTGCTTTATCTCTAACCACTCCTCTAAATCCCTGCTTTCAGCTTCACTGAAGTTCTGGTCTACCACTTGCATTGCATTCTATTGCTTTTTATGTGGCCTCAAGAGAAATGTAATGAGTTGGACTAAGAACAGCTTGGAGTAGAAGGCAAAACCTCAATCTTGGTTAATTCTAACTTTCCACCTATTCTTTGCCTGCACCTCAGTTTCTGGACATGATTGGAAAAAAGGTTCGCAAGCAGGCTTATTTCAGATTTATGACCATAAGCCACTTGTGGGCCTCAGTGCTGCCTGGCAGTCGTACTACACATCCCTAACGTCAAATCATTCTCCTGTCATTTACCATGACTATATCATCCCACTGCCTCCCACCTCAACCCCAATACCTTTTCCCCACTCCTTGCTCTTAGCTAATGACTGTACTTCTTTCAATGAAAAAGCAATCAGAAAAGAGTTCTGACTTGCACAACCTTCACTGCCACATCTTTCAATCTACTTGGCACCTGCACCCATATCTTCTCCCTTCTCTCAAGTTAGAATAGATACACTGTCTGGTTCCTCTCTTAAAGCCAACTTTCCCCCATCTATGCATGGTCACCCATACCCTTCTCGCCAACTCAAAAACAGTGCTTCTGTAATTATCCCCCTTTTCTCCTGCAACATCTATTTTTCTTTCTTTTCCTATCATTCTCATTAGCAAACAAACATGGTGTAGGAGCTCCAACCATAAAATCTCTCTTGTTCCAACATTCGCCCATCATTTTACGACTCCACTTTGCAGTCAAAGTCTTTGAAAGTGTTGCCTATACCACCTTCACTTCTTTTCTTTCAGCTATTTCTTGAATCCACTACGTATGGCTTTTGTCATCATCACTCCGTTGAAATCTGCCCTTTCAGGCCCCTCCACATGGCCAAACCCAATGTCAGTCCTCGATTTTCATATTCCTTGAGCTCTCAGCATCATTTGTCAAAGGTAATCGATCATTCTTTCCTTCATGAAAGAATTCCTTCTTTTGACTTCCAGGGTTGGTATTCTTTCCCTTGCTGGTTGCCCCCTTCCAAGTCTCCTTTACTGTTTTCTTTTTCCAGATTTCTGTGTTATAATGCCCCTGGGTCAATCATCGGACACCTCTTCTCGATCTACATTCTCTCTCTAGGTGATTTCATTTCTTTAAATACAATGTATATGCTGAAAACTCCCAAATATTTCCAGCCCCAACCTCCCCCTGAATTCCAGTCTTATATCTACTGTGATTTTGGATTTCTGATAGTGATCTCCAAATTAACAAGTCCAAAAATAGACCCTAGATTCCCCCTCCCTGTAAAGTGTTCTTTCTCCGGTGTTTCCCATCTCAGTAAATGTTTCCCATCTCAGTAAACGGCACCACTACTCATACCTTTGCTCAAGTCACACAACTTGGAGTCATCTTTTACTCTTTCTCCTGCACACCACATCTAATCCCTCAGCGAATCCTATAGATTCTACACTCATCTCACCACTGCCACCACTATACTCCTGGCCCCAGCCACCATGATCTCACCTGCATTACTACAACAGTCTCTCACTTTCCACTCTTACCCTTCTACAGTTTACTCTCCTAGAATGTCCAGGGTGATCCTTTAAAAAATATAAGTCAATGTATGTCATTCAGATGTTCAAAACCTTCCAGTGGTTTCTTATCACACTCAAAATAAAATATAAAGTCTTTATTATGGCCTACAAAGTCTTTCACTCTATGGTCTGTGGTTATTTCTCTGACCTCATTTCCTGCCAGTAACTTTCTTCTTCACCAGCAGCCTGCTCTTCCCCTAGCACAATAAATATGTTTCCACCTCAGGGCCTTTGCACTTGGCTTTTTCTCCCTCTACTGGGGACTCCTTCCACATCTTTACATGGTTCACTCTCTCACTTCATTCAGGTCTCTGCTCGAATGTCTCCTCTTCACTGAGGTCTTCCCTCACCACCCTATCTTAAATGGCATCAGTCATCATTCTTTTCTCGTGACCTGCTTAATTTTCTTTTCATAACACTTATCACTAACATTATACTAAACATTCATTCATCAGCTTTGTCTATTTTGTTCACTACCATATATCCAGTGTCTAAAACAGTGATGTAACACAGTAGGTACTCAGTAAATATTGTTTAAGTAACTGATTAATTAATAACTTCCCGAACAACCTTGGGAAAGAGGGCTGTCTTTTCTCTAATAGGGCCTCTCAGCCTGTGAGGTAGTAGTAGATTTCATCTACTGTTGGGTAGTAGATTCATCTCCTTAAACTGAAATGTCCCTCAGGTTATATGGAAAGATTTGGACACTAGCAAGGCTAAATTTACAAGGATCTTTGTAAATTCATTAAAATGTATACAAAACAAAATCTAGAATGTGTGAACATTCCCACTTTAAGAGGTAGTTTCTCTGATTCCCATTTGATACAACTCTATCTGACTGAGCCCTGTGGATATACCATTTCAGCCTTATTTCAGAGGATGCAAATATTTCAAACAGCTTTTATGTGAATTTTAAAATAACAGTTCTGTCTTTAAATGAAGGAATGTTTGACCTGATGACCTGACAATAAAGTTCCCACCAATAAGCCAAAAACCTTTCAAAGAAAGATTTAACAAGTTGATTAAACTGATAGGAGTGTTTGAACATGTTTTCGTTCTACTGGGAGGAGACATTGGAGTCCTTGGGTAGTATAAATGGTTAACATATTTAGCTGCTAATTGAAAGGTTGGAAGTCTGAAGAAAGGCCGGGAGATTGACTTCTGAAAAATCAGCCACTGAAAACCCTATGGAGCACAGTTCTACTCAGACACACTTGAGGTCACCATGATTTGGAGTCAGTTAGTTAGCAACAGGTGGGGCAGAGACATTAGGACTCCCTCTTCAGGTTTCTGTTTGCATTGCCCCCCAGGAATTTTTTTCCAAAAGACTAATGAGGGGTTTTCCAGCTAAACTCTAGTATAGGTGCACTTTTCTCAGTCGTAGGGGAAATAAGTTAGGCTAATAATAAACCAAAACCCAAACTCATTGCTGTGGAGTCGATTCCGACTCCTAGCAAACCTATAGGACAAAGTAGAACTTCCCCATAGGGTTTCCAAGGAGCAGCTGGTGGATTCGAACTACCCACCTCTTGGTTAGCAGCTGAGCTCTTAACCACTGTGCCACCTAGCTTTCCAGGTTAATACTAGATGGGAATTTTTCAATCTTAAAATTTCATAGATAAATTTTTCTCATACTGCCAGCTGGAGCCCTGGTGGCACAGTGGTTCAGTGCTCGACTGCTATCAGATAAGTCAGTGGTTTGAACTCACCAGCTGCTCCCTGGAAGAAAGATGTGGCAGTCTGCTTCCATAAAGATTATTGTTGTTGTTAGGTGCCATTGAGTCAGTTCCAACTCATAGCAACGCTATACACAACAGAACGAAACACTACCCGGTCCTGTGCCATCCCCACAATCATTGCTATGCTTGAGCCCATTGTTACAGCCACTGTGTCAATCCATCTCTTTGAGGGTCTTCCTCTTTTTCACTGACCCTCTACCTTACCAAGCATGATGTCCTTCTCCAGGGAGTGATCCCTCCTGATAATATGTCCAAAGTATGTGAGACATAGTCTCACCATCCTTGATTCTAAGGAACTTTCTGGTTGTACTTCTTCCAAGACAGATTTGTTTGTTCTTTTGGTAGTCCATGGTATAGTCAATATTATTCTCCGATACCACAATTCAAAGGCTTCAATTCTTCTTCGGTCCTCCTTATTCATTGTCCAGCTTTCTCATGCATATGAGGCAATTGAAAACACCATGGCTTGGGTCAGGTGCACCTTAGTCTTTAAGGTGACATTTTGCTTTTCAATACTTAAAAGAGGGCTTTTGCAACAGATTTGCCAAATGCAGCGTGTCTTTTGATTTTTTGACTGCTGCTTCTATGGGTGTTGATTGTGGATTCAAGTAAAATGAAATCCTTGACAATTTCAATTTTTTCTCCGTTTATCATGATATTGCTTATTGGTCCAGTTGTGAGGATTTTTGTTTTCTTTATGTTGAGGTGTAATCCATACTGAAGGCTGTGCTCTTCGATCTTCATCAATAAGTGCTTCAAGTCCTCTTCTCTTTGAGCAAGCAAGCTTGTGTCATCTGCATAATGCAGGTTGTTAATGAGTCTCCCTCCAGTCCTGATGCCCCATTCTTCTTCATATAGTCCAGCTTCTCAGATTATTTGCTCAGCATACAGATTCAGTAGATATGGTGAAAGGCTACAACCCTGCTGTACAACTTTCCTGACTTTAAACCACACAGTATCCCCTTGTTATGTTTTAACGACTTCCTCTTGGTCTATGTACAGGTTCCTCATGAGCACAATTAAGTGTTCTGGAATTCCCATTCTTTGCAATGTTATCCAAATTTTGTTATGATACACACAGTCTAATGCCTTTGCATAGTCAATAAAACACAGGTAAACATCTTTCTGGTATTCTCTGCTTTCATCCAGGATCCATCTGACATCAGCAGTGATATTCCTGGTTCCACTTCCTCTTCTGAATCCAGCTTGAATTTCTGGCAGTTCCCTGTTGATATACTGCTGCAGCCACTTTAGAATGATCTTCAGCAAAATTTTACTTGAGTGTAATATTAATGATATTGTTCGATAATTTCTGCATTTGGTTGGATCACCTTTCTTGGGAATAGGCATAAATATGGATCTCTTCCAGTCTGTTGGCCAGGTTACTGTCTTCCAAATTTCTTGGCATAGACAAGTGAGCACTTCCAGCACTGCATCCATTTGTTGCAACATCTCAGTGGGTATTCCGTCAGTTCCTGGAGCCTTGTTTTTTGCCAATGCCTTCAGTGCAGCTTGAACCTCTTCCTTCAGTACCATCGGTTCCTGATCATATGCTACCTCCTGAAATGGTTGAATGTCCACCTCTTCTTTTTAGTATAGTGACTCTGTGTATTCTTTCCATCTTCTTTTGATGCTTCCTGCATCGTTTAATATTTTACCCGGAGAATCCTTCACTATTGCAACTCGAGGCTTGAATTTTTCCTTCAGTTCTTTCAGCTTGAGAAATGTCCAGCGTGTTCTTCCCTTTTGGTTTTCTATCTCCAGCTCTTTGCACATGTCATTATAATACTTTACTTTGTCTTCTGGAACAGTCCTTTGAAATCTTCTGTTCAGCTCTTTTACTTCATCATTTCTTCCTTTTGCTTTTGCTACTTGACATTCAAGAGCAAGTTTCAGAGTGTCTTCTGACATCTATTTTAGTCTTTTCTTTCTTTCCTGTCTTTTTAATGATCTTTTGCTTTCTTCATGTATGATGTCCCTGATGTCATTCCACAACTCGTCTGGTCTTCGGTCATTAGTGTTCAACCCGTCAAATCTATTCTTGAGGTAGTCTCTAAATTCAGGTGGGATATACTCAAGGTCCTACTTTGGTTCTTGGGGACTTGTTTTAATTTTCTTCAGTTTCAACTTGAACTTGCATACGATCAATTGATGGTTTGTTCCGCAGTCAACCCCTGGCCTTGTTCTGGCTCATGATATTGAGCTTTTCCATCGTCTCTTTCCACAGATGTAGTCATTTTGATTCCTGTGTATTCCATCTGGAGAGGTCCACGTGTATAGTTGCTGTTTATGTTGGTAAAGAAAGGTATTTGCAATGAATAAATTGTTGGTCTTGCAAAATTCTATCAGGCGATCTCCGGCATCATTTCTATCACCAAGGCCATATTTTCCAACTACCACTCCTTCTTCTTTGTTTCCAACTTTCACATTCCAATCACCAGTAATGATCAATGCATCCTGATTGCATGTTTGATCAATTTCAAACTGCAGAAGTTGGTAAAAATCTTCAAGTTCTTCATCTTTGGCCTTAGTGTTTGATACATAAATTTGAATAATAGTCATATTAACATGTCTTCCTTGTAGGTGTATGGGTATTGTCCTATCACTGACAGCGTTGTACTTCAGGATAGATCTTGAAATATTCTTTTTGATGATGAATGCAACGCCATTCCTCTTCAATTTGTCGTTCCCGGTACAGTAGACCATATGATTGTCCAATTCAAAATGGCCAATACCAGTGCATTTTTTTAAATTTTTTTCTTTTTTAAAAAATTTTTCAAACATAAAAATTTATATGTACATTGTTATGTGACCAAATTGCTCTCCCCATACAGTGACAGCACACTCCTCCTTTCTACCCCTGATTCCCCATGTCCATTCAACCAGCTCCTAACCCTCTCTGCCTTCCCATCTCACCTCCAGACAGAAGCTGCCGTTTAGTCTCTTGTATCTACTTGAGCTAAGAGGCACACTCCTCACGAGTGTCACTTTATGTCCACAGT
>NW_004444036.1:5067415-5100080 GCF_000243295.1 Trichechus manatus latirostris
AATTCCCTAAACTTCTGTTTATCTGGAAATGCCCTAATTCTGCCATCATATTTGAGAGACAGTTTTGCTGGATATCTAATTCTTGGCTGGCAATTTTTTTCCTTCAAGGCTTTAAATATGTTATCCCATTGCCTTCTTGCCTGCATGGTTTCTGCTGGGTAGTCTGTTCTTATTCTTATTGACTCTCCTTTGTAGTTGACTATTTGTTTCTCCCTAGCTGCTCTTAAATTTCTCTATCTTTGGTTTTGGCATTTTAGATTATAATATGTCTTGGTGACTTTCTTTTGGGATCTACCTTATGTGGGGTTCGATGAGCATCTTGGATAGATATCTTCTGGTGACTTTCTTTTGGGATCTACCTTATGTGGGGTTCGATGAGCATCTTGGATAGATATCTTGTCATCTTTCAAGATATCAGGGAAGTTTTCTGTCAACAAATCTTCAACAATTCTCTCTGTATTTTCTGTTATTCCCCCCTGTTCTGGTACTCCAATCACTCATATGTTATTCCTCTTGATAGAGTCCCACATAATTCTTAGGGTTTCTTCATTTTTTTATTCCTTTTATCTGATTTTTCCTCAGATAAATTGGGCAAGTGCTTTATCTTCAGTCTCACTAATCCTGCCTTCCATTGCCTCAATTCTTCTCCTATGACTTTCTATTGAGTTGTCTAATTGTGAAATTTTATTGTTAATCTTCTGGATTTCTGATTGCTGTCTCTCTTTGGATTCTTGCAGCCTGTTAAATTTGTAATTATGCTCTTCTCTAATCTTTTTAATTTCCTCTATTGTGTGTTCTGCGTTTTGCTTAATTTCCTTCCTAATTTCTTGAAGAGTTCTGTATATTATTGTTTTGTATTCTGCCTCCGGTAATTTCAAGAAATTTTCCTCCTCTGGGAAATTTCTAGATTCTTTATTTTGGACACTTGCTGAAGCCATCATGTATTGCCTCTTTATGTGATTTGATATTGACTATTGTCTCCAAGCCACCAATAAGTTATTATATTTATTTATTTTATGTTTGCTTTCTGTGTCCTAGATTCTTGTTTTGTTTTGATATGCCCAAATAGGATGCTTATATGAGCTGGTTCAATTATTGTCACCTTTTAAGCTCTAATGTTCTGTCACCAGATGGTCAGATCTGTTACTAAGTATGTGAGCTCAGGAGTCTGCCCACTCCTTCTGTATGGATTCATGTCAGGTGCCCAAGTAGGTAGTCACCAAGTGTGTGGTGTAGGCTCTCACAGTCCTAGACAGGCATGGGTGATTGGTGTAGGTGCAGACATCTGGCTGCAGCAGGGGGACACCCTCTGAGCAAGGCAAGGGGCTGATGGCTTCCCCCGAGTGTCCAGGAGGAAGGTGTGTCTCCTTTTCCTAGGGCGCGTAGACAGGTGGGTATTGCATCTGGACTATGAGCACCTAATGTTGTGGGCTGTAATGACTGGGGGCACCTCTTATTCATGGGCCCCTACTGCAGGTGGCTAGGAGGCATGGGTGGAGCTACCAGTCCTCAGGCCCCTAATGTGGGTAGGTGAAGACCCTGCTTAATGGGCAGAGCAGTGTCAAATGTCAAGAACCTGCCACTTCACAGCTGAAACAGTTGAAGTTAGAGTTCTGGTATATACCCTGTTGTACTGTGGTAACGAGGGCCTACGCTGTTGAAATGGGCCCACACAAGTCTATGCAGGGGGAAAAGCACTCAGAGTCCACAGATCCCTTATGCGTGTGCCTAGGCAAAGGAGCTGTGCCTACTCTGGGTTCCTGGCTTATGGGAGCCAGCAGTTTACTTTTTCCTCTGTTTGTTAATTTGTTCACTCTCCAAGGCAGGGAGAATGGCTCAGAGCATGTGACGGATCCTACCTCCAGCCCAGGAAACTTGGCCATTTCTGAGGCCAGTCCAGGACCCAGTGCAGAGCCAGGAGCGGAGAGGTAAATGGGAGAGAGATTTTTCCCTAAGGGGGGTGTTTTTATTCCGCACAGTAGGCTGTATGCAATTACTTATCTTTCGCTGATCCAGGGCTGCTTCTCTCTGGTTCTGGGTGGCTGTGTAGACTCTGTGGTGCTGAGTCTTTCCCAATATGGAAAATGTGCTTCTCGAGTACCCCCGCTTACCTGCCTCACCGCTCACCCCCAAGTTGATCAGGCTTGAAGGGCTCAGGCTCTTGCTGGGTCAGGTGTGGCAACTCCTCGCTGCTTCCAAACCGTCTCTCCCTCCCCCTGCCACTCAGTCTGGTTCCTCAACTCTGCCTTTGATGTTTGGGGCTCCCAGATTGCCACATATAATCAATTCACTTGTTTTTTCAGGTCTTTGTTTTAAGAGGGTCCACCGGAAGCATCTGACTACTCCACCATCTTGGCCCCACCCCAATACCAGTGCATTTCAGCTTACTGATGCCTAGGATATTGATGTTTATGTGTTCCATTTCATTTTTGATGATTTCCAGTTTTCCTAGATTCATACTTTGTACATTCTGCATTCCAATTATTAATGGATGTTTGCAACTGTTTCTTCTCATTTTGAGTCATGCCACATCAGCAAATGAAGGTCCCAAAAGCTTGAATCCATCCATGTCATTAAGGTCGACTCTACTTTGAGGAGGCAGCTCTTCCCTAGTCATATTTTGAGTGCCTTCTAACCTGGGGGGCTAATGTTCAAGCACTATATCAATGTTCCGCTGCTATTAATAAGGTTTTCACTGGCTAATTATTTTCAGAAATAGATTCTGGGTCCTTCTTCCTAGTCTGTCTTAGTCTGGAAGCTCAGCTGAAACCTGCTGGTATTCGAATATCAGTGGCATAGCTTCCAATATCACATCAACACACAAGCCCCCACAGTACCACAAACCGACAGACACACGGGGGTTGTAAAGATTACAGCCTTGGAATCCCTATAGGGCAGTTCTACTTTGTCCTGTAGGATTGCTATTAGTTGGAATTTATTCGTTGGCAACAGGTTTTTGTTTTGGTTTGGTTTGGTTTTGCTGCTGGGAGTGCTAGCCTATGACAAAATGATTGAGGTGGCTGCAAATGCAGATTAGTGGAGTAACTTAGAAACTCTTTTTATGTACATGTGTGGTTAAGGTTGTGGCTGTATATTACATACTTATGCCATACTTGCTTTGAGTAAAACTGTTCCTAGTTCACAAGATTAGTTAAATATGTCAGAATTTCAGGTGTTTCTCAAAAGGCACCATGATTCCCAGATGCTTCACCATCTTAACCAGATTGACAATCTCCCCTCATAGAGAAATAAGTTAAAATGTACTAAAGATATACTTTGTCCTGTTAATCTTTTTCTTCCATTAAAAAAATTTTTTTAATTCCATATGACAACTACATCTCATAGGTATGTAAACTGAGGCTTTTGGAGACTCAGTTACCTGCTTGGAGTCACACAGGAGGAAGAGATATCGAATCCCAGATGCAAATGCCTATAGATAGGAATCTATACCAAATTAGCAGTTACTTTGTGAGGCTGGCTTGTACAGACACCAGTGCAAGGCCAAAGTTATATACTCATTACTCTTTTTCTAAACTTACTATTTCAGAAAGAAAAAAAAAGAATATAGTGAACATGTGTGTACCACGTACCTAGATTTATAAATATTACAAAACAACGCAAGTACTTAGGTGTATCTTCTCACAATTTCTCTACTCCAGAAGTAACACCTCTTCTGAATTTCAGTTTATTATTCCCTTGAATATGTTTTGACTGGAATTATATTGAATTCTTAGATATATTTTGGGACAGTTAACATATTTATGATCATTGAATCTTCCTCTCCAAAAGCAAGGTATGTCTCACCATTTCTTTGTGTTTTCCTTAAAGTCTTATAATAACGTTTTATAATTTTCTCTATAAATATCATGTATATCTTTTGTTTGATTTATTACTGTAGGGTCGCTATGAGTTGGAATCGACTCGGCGGCAATGGTTTTTTTTTTTTATTACAAGGTTATCTTCTTTTTTTAATTGGTGTTGAAAATGACATCTTTTTAGAAGTTACATTTTCTAACTTTGTTGCCTATGTATAAAACTACAATATATTTACACATATCAATCTTTAGTGAATTTTCTGAACTTTCTTATCAATTCTAGTATTTTTTCTATAGTTTCTCTTGGGTTTTCCTTATAGACAATTGCTTGTTCTATAAATAATGGTAGTTTTATTTCTTATTTTCCTATTCTAATAAATTTTCTTTTTTTTTGTTATTGTTTGACCATGCTGCCTAGGACCGCCAGTGAAATGTTGAAATGAAGAGAGATAGTGGTATCCTTGTCTTGATCTTTATTTTAAAATATTTGAAAATAAGGATGCTTGTGTTTCACCAGTAAGTATATTTACTGTGAACGTTTTGACAGAAGCTCTTAATCAGTTTTAAAAAGTTCCTTTCTATTGCTAGTTTGTAAGAGTTTTTTCTAAGTCATAAATAAATATTGAATTCTGTCAAATGATTGTTCTAATAATACACTTTTTTTCTCCTTTATTCTTTTACTGTGTTGAATTACATTAATGGATTTTTCTAATGGTAAGCCAACCTTGTGAAACAGGATTTTAAAATGGAACAATTTCGGTCTCAGTTTTGGCTGAGGCCCCAAGACAATAAACAACACATTCCAATGTGAGGTGTGAGACCACCATGCTGGTCTTGTGAAGGAGGTAGTTGCAAACTGGTTTTGTGACCCTTAGTTGACCACCAATCCCCACCTATTAAGAAGTTGGAGAAGCCAAGAAAAGGTTTGGAAATTAGGAGAGGAGTTTGGGAGAAAGCTGTCAGTGTTCTGTGGGTCTAAAGTTGTACTAGAAGGGGTTTAGGGTGAGGCTCACACTCACCTTAAGCCTAGGGAAAGGAGCTTCATTGGAACCATTTGAAAGCCCTTTCTCACTTTAGCTACCCAGCTGCCGTAGGCCTCAGATGGGAGAGAGATGGAAGATTTAACTTTAAAGAAATATTTAAGCTTTTAATTACTACTGATATATTAATCAAACTGAGATTCTTCTGTGACAAAACACAACCAAAATACACAAGAGTCATGGGAACTACCTTAGTTTTTATCCAAGGGAAAGAGAAGATCTAATCCCACGAGTGGATTTAAACTGGCAATAGGGAAATCAAAGTTGTTTTCTGATTACACTGCGTGAGTGTTACTTATCAAATTTACTAGTTACACTTTCATCCCAGTGTTAAACCTAACCTTGCATGTTGCATATTTTAAGACATTAAAATGCAAACATCCTCAAAAATATTATCGATAATATTTTTTATAATTATGGAAACACTGTTGATAATATTTTACTCAGGGTGCTTGCATTTATATTAATTGGTGAGTTTGGTCAGCGATTTTCCTTTTTCAAAATGTCCATTTCTGTTTTTGGTATCAAGATCATACTAGCCTCAATAAAATAACTAAGGAGTGTTTCCTCATTTTCTATTGTCTGGAGAGTTTACAGAAGGTTAGCATTCTATGTTACTTGAATGTTTGGTAAAATTCACCCATAAAATCACTTAGGCCTAGTGTTTTGTGCTTGTGTGGGAGTGGATTTTTAGCTACTGACTCAGATTCTTTAATGATTATATTTATTCAGGTTTTCAATTTTCTGTTCAGTCAGTTTTAATAAGTCATATTGTCCTAGGGAATGGTCTGTTTTATCTAAGTTTTCAAGTATAACTGCATAAAGTTAGTCATAAAATCTCTTATATTTTCAATCTCTGATATATTGGGGTATTAGTTATCGTGTTGATTTTTAACTTTATTGAGTTACAATCAGAGAAGGTGGTTTGTCTGAGCTAAGATTCTTTGAGATAAAATGCAGTCAATTTTCATAAATATTATATTTTACTTTTACTATATTTTACACTATTCTCTTAGTGCAGAATTCACCATAGGTCTATTAGATCAAGATTGTATAATTGTGTTTAAATAATCTATAAGTTTAATATTTTTTTCTGCTATGCTTAATTACTAAGACATGATTAAAAGCTCTTCCACCATGAAGCTGTAAATTTCTATTTGAAATATTATCAATTTTTGATTTATATATTTTGGTGCTTTTACTTCCTGTTGGTGAAATTTAACCTTTTAGTATTATATAAAAATATTCTTCATCCCTAGTAATACCTTCTACCTTTAATCCTACTGAGAACTGAAAGTTATATAGCTATCCAAAGGAGAGACGTGCAACGGAAAGACTTCATAAAGATACTCTTGAAGTTTTCAGTGCATTTGATTAACAGCAGGGCAAATTTGATAACTTTCTGTCTTATTTTCCTGTGAGTTAGTATACAGAGGTTATAAAATGACTGATCAAAAGGAGAAGTTTATGGAGTAAGCAGTAACCACATTTTAATAGAGGGGAAATACATAGTGGAGTAAAAGAGATCTTTGAATAAAGTTACTGAAACAATAAAAGATGCTTGGCAATAGAGTTAGCTTTTTCTTAACTCTAAACCTTGTTATTAAGCTATTGTTTCTCCATCCTCACTTACATTTACAATTTATGTCATTGTCTTCCCTTTCTCACAAAACCATCTCTTCCTCATCATCTCTGTTAACAGCTGATTCTTTGAGCATAATCTCCCATGAATTAAAGACTTTGACATTTGGCTTAGTCTTTCCTTCCTAAATCATGCCGCCCTCTTGGGTGATCCCGGAGTTATTGTCAAAGACTCATCCACCAACCTCTTCTATACATTTATTGATCCCTCAACTCTAATGACTTCTCTACTTCAGACAACTAACCATCCATGGCTGTAAACTGAACCCTTATTATCCTGACTTAAAGGGATCAGCGTCACTATGGTGCACAACTTCATTTCAGTACTGTCAGGCAATGGGTGAAGATCTCTGGCACTATGCTTGAGTCAGTATGGGATGGAGCAGGTGCTGTCTTGAGCATTTTGGGGCTCCTCAATTTACATCCTAGAAGCAGATAGGTATTCACACTTAAGGAGATTCCTTCATACCAGGCAACTTGGAGACTCAATTTTTTGAGTGCCACGGATCATTTTGTTTTATTCTTCCTTCCCCATTTAAAAGAGTTACTCCCTCTGTCTTTACACTCCTGAAACCAAATCTTTTCATGTACTTATTTCTCTCGTTCTGTTCTTCTAGAGGCTTTCCCTTGTATCTAATTGCAAATTCCTAAGTGAGACTCCATTTCCTCCCTTCCTGCAAGTTTGCAATTTACATGACACAGTATCCACTTCAACATCATAAAATTACAATGTCACAAAAATTACTCTGAAAATGCGGGAAAAGTGCCTTTTTAAGAAATAAGAAAATGTGAGAACATCAACCATTCAGGGAGATTATGCTGAAATAAATACTCTAACACTATTCTATTATAGTTGACAAGTAAAAAAAGAGAAGAAAATAATTTATTTCTTGGAAATATAAGAAGAAACAAAGATGTTTAGAGCTTGTGATAAATCCTAAAGGAGAGGAAAAATAAAGACAGCACATCACTTCCATAAAGGGTCTATGACAGTGTGAGAAGTCAAATGCACCTAGGCAAACTGAAACACATCTAGTTTTAAGCAGATACAATAAAAAGAACGGCTTCTCTCTTTCCTCTATATCACCAGAGAGTTAGAGAACTGGCAAAGGTAATTAATTCCTCCTTTTTCAAAAAAATACTATTTTATTGTGTTTTTGGTGAAAGTTTACACAACAAATTAGGTTCCCATTTAACAATTACTACACAAATTGTTCAGAGACATTGGTTACATTTTTTCAATGTGTTAACATTCTCATTAATTCCCTTCTGGGTGATTCACTTCCAGTGATCTGGTTTCCCTGTCCCCTTACCCTTTCAACTTTGCTTTAAAGTAATTGTTGACCACTTGGTCTCATATAGATGATTTTTCAAAGGTGCACAGTACTCACTGGTAATATTCTTTACTTTATGAGCCAATCTGTTATTTAGCTAAAAGATGCCCTCAGGGGGTAGTTTCTGTTCAAGGTTTATGGAGTATCTCAGGGCAATAGTCTTGGGGATTCCTCTAATCTCAACCAGTTCAGTAAGTCTGGATTTTTTAAGAATTTGAGTTCTTTTCCTAATTTTTCTCCCCTTCTATCAGGATCCATCTATTGTGGCCCTGATGAGAATGGTTGTTCATGGTAGCTGGGCACCATCTAGTTCTTCAGGTCTCAGGGTAGATGAGGCTGTGGTTTGTGTAGACTGTTATAGTCCTGCAGACTAGTTTCTTTTCTGAGTCTTTGGTTTGCTTCTTTCTCTTTTGCTTCAGACAAGAAGAGATTGATCGTTGTATCCTAATAATTCCTGCTTTTTAAAAAATTTTATTGTATTTTAGGTGAAAATTTACAGTGCAAATTAGTTTTTCATTCAAAAATTTATACACAAATTGTTTTGTGACATTGGTTGCAGTCCCCACAATGTGCCAGCACTCTCCCCCTTTCCCTTTCCACCTCGGGTACCCTGTATCCATTCGTCCAGTTTTCCTGTCCCTTCCTGCCTTCTAGTCTTTGCTTTTGGGCAGGTGTTGCCTATTTGGTCTCATATACTTGAGTAAACTAAGAAGCACGTTCCTCATGGGTGTTATTGTTTGTTTTATAGGCTTGTCTAATCTTTGGCTAAAAGGTGGACTTCAGGAGTGGATTCAGTTCTGAGTTAGCAGGGTGTCCAGGGCCATAGTCTCGGGAGTTCCTTCAGACCCTGTCAGACTGGTAAGTCTGGTCTTTTTTTGTAAATTTGAATTTTGTTCTACTTTTTTCTCCTGCTTTGTCTGGGACCCTCTTTTGTGATCCCTGTCAGAGTGGTCAGTGGTGGTTGCCAGGCACCATCTAGTACTTCTGGGATCAGGCTGGTGGAGCCTGTGGTAGCTGTGGTACATTAGTCCTTTGGACTACTATTTTCCTTGTGTCTTTGGTTTTCTTCATTCTCCTTTGTTCCAAATGTGATGGCACCAATAGACGTGTTTCAGATGGCTGCTCACAAGTTTTTAAGACCCCAGATGCTACTCACCAAAGTAGGATGTAAAACATTTTCTTTGTGAATTATATTATGCAAATTGACCTGGATGTACCCCAAGAGCATGGTCCCCAGCCCTCATCCCCAGCAACTCATTCCCTCAAGGTATTTGGATGTGTCTAGGAAGCTTCTGTGACTTTGCTTTGGTCAAGTTGTGCTGACTTTCCCTATACTGTGTGTCTTTCCCTTCACCAAAGTTAACTTGTCTACTATCTAGTTATTCATTTTCCCTCGCCGCTCCTCCTCTCCCTCATAACCATCAAAGACTGTTTTTTTCTGTGTGTAAACCTTTTCTTGGGTTTTATAATAGTAGTATCATACAATATTTGCCCTTTTGTGATTGACTTATTTCAGTCAGCATAATGTCCTCCAGATTCATCCATGTTGTGAGATGTTTTGTGGATTCATCATTGTTCTTTATCGTTGTATAGTATTCCGTTGTGTGTATGTACCATAATTTGTTTATCCATTCATCTGTTGATGGGCATCTAGGTTGTTTCCATCTTTTTGCTATTGTGAATAATGCTGCAGTGAACATAGTGTTCATATGCCTATTTGTGTGACAGCTCTTATTTCTCTAGGATATATTCCTAGGAGTAGGATTGCTGGATAGTATGGTATTTCTAGTTCTACCTTTTTAAGGAAGTGCCATATTGTTTTCCATAGTGGTTGTACCATTTTACATTCCCACCAGCAGAGCATAAGAGTTCCAATCTCCCTGAAACCTCTCTAACATTTGTTATTTTCTGTTTTTTTTGATTAATGCCAGTAATGTCGGGGTGAGATGGTATCTCATTGTAGTTTTGATTTGCATTTCTCTAATGGCTAATGATCACAAGCATTTCCTCATGTGTCCTTTAGCCACCTGATTCCTCCTTTCTTAAACAGTGAAAAGGTATATGTTTTTGTGGTAATCTAAAAATGAGCATTCTTTTCATCACCATTTTCAGAAAATGAAGTCAAGGGGATTATGATTGTGGTCACTAAGGAGCTAGACTTCTACTCCTGTCTTAGCTCCTGAGATGGGTCTGTCATTCTCTGAATGTTCTAGCCATCCAAATAATTTTGTAAGAATACTCTGAATAGAGGAACCACAGCACATGTTTGTGGCAACAAATCAGGACATTGCACATGCCTCCAAAGCTTGTTTAATGTTAGAATTCAGAAGAATTAAGATTACTTGTCAGTTTCTCCATGCCTTCCAAACCAAACCTGTTCCCATTGAGTCAGTTCTGACTCATGGCAACCCCATGTGTTACAGAGCAGAACTGCTCCATAGGGTTGTCTTGGTTATAATCTTTATGGAAGTAGATCACTAGGACTTTCTTCTGCAGCTCTGCTGGGTGGGTTCAAACTGCCAACCTTTAGGTTAGTAGTCGAGCTCAAGCCACCCCTTAGGAGATATCAAAATGCTAAATTAACCTCTTAATCCATTGTGGGGGAGGAGAGAGGGGATGGCATGACAGTTTCCCTAGCTCTAAACCTCAAATCCGTCTTTCACACCCTTCTCTCACCAGACTCTCCCCAAACATTTCCTTTCACTAGTTCTTCCTTTATATTATCTCTTATATCCTTCCCTTCCTTTCTATGTTCACTGCCAGCAGCCTGGCCCTACAACACCCTACCTCAAACTAGGAACATGGTAATAATACCTCAACAGTGGTATCCCTGCATTTATTTTCTAGTATCCCTTCCAATTTATTATTTGCAAAGAACAGAAATGCACATTTCTAGAACACATCATGTTAGTCCCATATTCATAAAACTTCGATGGTGCCCTTTGGCTATAAGAAAGAGTTCAAACATATTGCAAAATGACTTCTTGGTTAACTTCAGTAATTTATAGGCAGACTATCATTTCAATTCCCCTAGCCATGCCGGCGTTTCTCTGATGTCAGGTACTTAAAAGGGGGAGGAGAGCTGTTTATTAGATCTGTAGACCTGAAAGGAAAAAGAAAAGACACCAAATTCCAGTGCCCTTGTTCCAAGATTGAAGATTCATTTAGGTCCTGGCATTCTTCCCCTTGAGGATGTGTGTAGCTTATAGTTATCAGGGTAATATTGATACATAAGTCTCCATCTTTCCCATCCTACAGAGAGCCAGAAGTTAAGGTTTTAACACTCAAGACATGAGCCTAACTGAAAGGCTACAAAACTCATTACTGCCATCACCCCCGTTTATGACAAGGACTCGGACCTTTTATAGTGCACAGAACCTGCCAGGATATTGTTCATAAGAACAA
This sequence comes from Trichechus manatus latirostris, assembly GCF_000243295.1. Classification (NCBI taxonomy): domain Eukaryota; kingdom Metazoa; phylum Chordata; class Mammalia; order Sirenia; family Trichechidae; genus Trichechus; species Trichechus manatus. The sequence continues at coordinate 5,078,651 of NW_004444036.1, forward strand.
AACTAGCTTTTCTCTAGTCCCTTTCCTGCAGGCTGTTAAACACTAGGAGATTCAACTCTCTTTGGCTTAGTTTAGTCTAAGATCTAGTAAGAGAAATGGGGAAGGGACAGTTTCAATTGCTTTCTATATTTTACTGAAAAAAAACAAAACAAAACCCATTACCATGAGTAGATTTCAACTCATAACCACCCTATATGACAGAGTAGAACTGCCCCATAGAGCTTCCAATGCTATAATCTTTACGGAAGCAGACTGCCACATCTTTCTTCTACAGAGCACTGATGGGTTCAAACCACTTACCTTTCAGTTAGCAGCTGAGTACTTTAACCACTGTGCCACAAGGGCTCCTTCTGTCTTATTTAGGTGGCCAATTTTAAGAAATAAAAACATATTTTTCGGACTTCCGGGCAACATGGCACTACAGACAGAAGCACCACGCCGTCCCTCCACAGCAAAGATCCGAAAAACTAAGTCAGAGACAAATGTCAATCCGAAACCCTAAGCATCAAATGAAGAGATAAAGAACTCAACAAAGCACTGAATGGAATAAGAAACTGACAGAGAACACAGAACTAGGAGAGATACATACAGAGGTCCCCTATCAGCTAATGAAGCACAGATCCACCATCTTGAACTCCTGTCAGAGATCAGCGAACAGGGAGCACGGGAAAGCAGCTTCACGGAGCTCCCAGCAGGAGACAGAACAACCTGTAACCAGCTATATACGCTTTAGCACCCCCTACCCTTCTTCACCCCACTCAGACTCCTCTGCTTCCTGCGGCCACAGTCTCTTGGCTGGGAAGCACTGGCTTCACACCTGTGCTGCTTGGATTCCACCCATCCGCACTGGCCGGCTCCCTGAGTGCAATTAGTTGGTTGCTAGTGTTACTTTTTTCCACTTCTTTGGCTTTCTTCTATACCTCTCATCACCTCTCCCTCTTTTCTCTAAAACACCTGGCGCCATGTGCCATCTTTGCTTCTTCTGGAAAGGCTGTGAAATGCCTCTCGACTGTGGAACTGCTTCCCAGCCCATGCTGCCATGCTGGTGGGATCCCCGGGGATTTTTGCTTGTTTATTTTGATTTGTTTGTTTTCTTTTTCTTTTGTTGGCTTGAGAGCCCCTTCTAGCCAGGCAGTACTGCACAGCTTGGGAGCTACTCCCTCAGTATGTGCAGCCAAGCAGTGGGATCCCTGGGGGCATTTCTTTTTTTTGTATTTTGCTTCTGGTTTTCTTTTTGTTTTTTGCTTTTTTATTTTTTTGTTTGTTGGTTTTCTTTTCTTTTCTCTCTTTTTCCCTTTTTATCTTTCTTCATTTCTGTTTCTTGTCTCTCTATACTTATCTTCTCTTTCTGTCTCCTGAACACCTGGTGCTATGTGACATCTCTACCCCTTCTAGCCAGGGTGTACTCCACGGCCTGGAAGCAACTTTCCCAGTCCTCGCAGCCGCACTGGTGGGATCTCTGGGGGCTTTGCTCTTTTTTTCTAGCTTTCATTTATTCTTTTTTTTCTTTTAACCTTTTTCTTTTTTTCCTTTTTATTTTTCTCCATTTCTAAATCTCTTCTCTCTCCACTCCAATGGCAAGCTCCCTTAGCACTCTTTTTTGCCTGTGTGCTTTTGCTCCTGTTCCTCTCTCCTGGTTCCCATACCCATCTTAGCTCCACACATCACAATCTCCCCCCTCCTTCCTACCTACCTGCACCATGCACTGAACATCACACACACAAGCAGCACAGGCATGGCCTGTGGGAACCTGCCCTGCACTGATTCCCGGCCCACCCTGTCGACCCTAGTACGTGCCACAAACAACCCATCCCAGAAACTCCCATTCAGCTGGACCTGCCCCGCTGTAACATACCTGAGTGACTGACCCTGCCCATTGGAGAAAGAGGCAAAAAGTATCGTTCCTACAGAGGAGCAAACAACAAAGAACGCACAGCCTGCCTGCTCAGACATAACCAAATAAAACAAAAGAGCAGGATGAGAACAAACAAATCCACAATCAATAAATGATGAAAATAACTACTGAATGTCCCAAAGACAGCAGACAATATCAAAACATATACAAAAACAGGACAGGATTGTTCCATTAGGTGTGCAAAATAAAACAACTGATAAAATGACTTTCCAGTAGAAGAAAAGGTACTAGAACTATCTGATAGGGAATTCAAATCTCTAATATTCAGAGCTATGCAAGAGTTGAAGCAAAAAGCAGACAGAAATGAGGAAAAAATATATAAATTCATGGAAAAGGCATACAAATTCATGGAAAATACAGACAAAAATGGAAGAATTCAGGAAAATAAGACAGGAACAAAATGCTAAAATAAATTCACAACTAGAAATCATACAAAAACAACAATAAGAAATCCAAAAGATAAACAACAAGATTTCAGAAATGGACAGTGTCAGAGACGGGCTGAGGAGTAGGTTTGAAATGATGGAAGACAGGATCAGCTAAATTGAAGACAAACACTTGGATACAACTCGGTTTGAGGGAAAATCAGAAAAAGGAATGAAGAAAAATGAAGAAACGCTAAGAATTATGTGGGATACAATCAAAAGCAAAAATTTGTGAGTGATTGGAATTCCAGAATGGGGGAGGGGGGACAGAAAACACAGAGAGGATCATTGAGGAACTGCTGACAGAAAACTTCCCCAATATCATCAAAGATGAAAAGTTGACCATCCAAGAAGCTTAATGAGCCCCATATAGGATAGACCCCAAAAGAAAATCACCAAGGCATATCATAATCACACTCGCTAAAACCAAAAACAAAGAAAGGATCCTGACAGCAGCTCGAGAAAAACAAAAAGTCATGTACAGAGGAGAAAGAATAAGACTAAGCTTGAATTATTCAGCAGAAATCATGCAGGCAAGAAGGCAATTGGATGACATATTAAAACCTTGAAAGAAAAGAACATTGTCAACTAAGAATAATATATCATGCAAAACTCTCGTTCAGATATGATGGTGAAATTAGGACATTTCCAGATAAACAGAAATTAAGGGACTATAGAAAAACCAAATCAAACTCACAAGAATCACTAAAGGAAGTCCTGCGATCAGAGAACAAACAACATCGGACCACGGGTTGAATCTAGGACGCAGGATGGTACCAGCCAGATACCAACCTAGGAAATGAACTCTCAAGGACTATCCAAAACCAAAAGAAATATAACAGAACCAGAGGGATTAATCTGTAAATGACAGTAACATCAGAACAATAAAAGAGGTAATAAACAGTGTAGGTATACAACCTTCTACTGGAGAAGAAGGAAAGGCGATACCAGGTAATAATAGACTGGTTCAAACCTAGGAAGATGAGGGTAAATTTCAAGGTAAACACAAAGAAAGTTAACAAACCTACTCATCAAAATAAAGAAGAAAAACATACAGTCTCTGTAAACACAATACCTACAGAAATAAAAGAAATGAAAAAAAAAATCCACAAACAAAAGGAATTCAGCACAGGAGAGTAAGAGGAACAAAGAAAATGTCAACACCACAAAACACGCACTACAAAATGACAGCAATAAACTCACACCTATCAATAATTACACTGAATGTAAAGGGCCTAAATGCACCCATAAGGAGACGGAGAGTGACAGAATGGATAAAAACACAGGATCCATCAATATGCTGTCTACAAGAGACACCTTAGAAACAAAGAAACAGATTTATAAAAAATCAAAGGATGGAAAAAATATATATATCAAGCAAACAGCTACCAAAAAAGAGCAGGAGTGGCAATACTAATCTCAGATAAAATAGACTTTAAAACAAAATCCACCATAAAAGACAAAGCAGGACTCTATATAATGATTAAGGAGACAATCCATCATGAAGACATAACCATAATAAACATCTACACACACAATGACAGGGCTCCCAAATACATAAAACAAATTCTAACAGCACTGAAAAGAGAAATTGACAGTTGCACAATAATAGTAGGAGACGTCAACACACCACTCTTGATAAAGGACACAACATCTAGAAAGAAACTCAACAAAGATACAGAAGACCTAAAGGGCACAATCAGCCAACTTGACCTCATAGATATATATATAGAACACTCCACCAAACAGCTGCAAAGTACACAATCTTTTCCAATGCATATGGAACATTCTCCAGAATAGACCACATCTTAGGCCACAGAACAATCCTCAGCAAGATCCAAAATGTTGAGATAATACAAACTATCTTCTCTGACCACAACGCCATCAAGGTAGAAATTAAAAACAGGAAGAGCAAGAGAAAAAATCAATTCCTTGGAAACTGAATATCACCCTGGTTACAAACGACTGGGTAATAGAAGAAATCAGAGATGGAATAGAAAAATTCCTAGAATCAAACGAGAATGAAAACACATCATATCAAAACCTTTGGGACACAGTAAAGGCAGTCCTCAGAGGACAATTTATAGCAATAGATGCACACATCAAAAAAGAAGAAAGGGACACAATCAAAACATTAACTACAGAACTAGAACAAATAGAAAGAGAACAGCAAAAAATGCCCACATCCTTTAGAAGAAAGGAAATAATAAAGATCAGAGCTGAAATAAATGAAAAAGAGAATAGAAAAAAATAGAATCAACAAAACCAAAAGTTGTTTCTTTGAAAGGATCAACAAAATCGACAAACCACTGGCCAGACTATCAAAAGAAAAACAGGAGAGGATGCAAATAACCCAAATAAGAAATAAAATGGGGAACATTACAACAGATCCAACTGAAATAAAAAGGATCATAACAGAGTATTATGAAAAACTATACTGCAACAAATTTGAAAACCTAGAGGATATGGACAAATTTCTAGAGAAACACTACCTACCCAAGCTAACACAAAGTGATGTTGAAAATCTGAACAGACACGTAACAAGAGAAGAGATTGAAAAGGTAATTTTAAAACTCCCAACAACAAAAAAAAGTCCTGGTCCAGATGGCTTCACTGGAGAATTCTACTAAACATTCAGAGAAGAGCTTATACCAGTACTACTCAAACTATTTCAGAACATAGGAAAGGAAGCAACACTTCCGAATTCATTCTATGAAGCCAGCATAACCCTGATGCCAAAACCAGACGAAGATGCCACAAAAAAAAATTACAGACCAATATCTCTCATGAATATAGGTGCAAAAATTCTCAACAAAATTCTAGCCAATAGAATTCAGCTTCATAGCAATAAAAATAATACAATACGACCAAGTAGCATTTATACCAGGTATGCAAGGATGGTTCAACATTAGAAAATCAATCAACGTAATCCACCACATTAATAAAAGGAAAGAAAAGAATCACATGATCATCTCAATTGACACAGAAAAGGCATTCACCAAAGTCCGACACCCATTCCTGATAAAAACTCTCAGTAAAATAGATATAGAAGGGAAATTTCTCAGCATAATAAAGGACATCTATGCAAAACCAATGGCAAATATCATTCTAAATGGAGAGAGGCTGAAAACATTACCCTTGAGAACAGGAACAAGATAAGTATGCCCTTTATCACCACTCCTATTTAACATTGTGCTGGAAGTCCTAGCTAGAGCAATAAGGCAAGAAAATAAACAAAGGGCATCCAAATTGGTAATGAAGAAGTTAAACTCTCCCTATTTGTGGATGATACGATACTATGTATAGAAAACCCTAAAGACTCCATGAGAAAACTACTGGAACTAATAGAAAGATTCAACAGAGTAGCAGGATACAAGATAAACAGAGAAATCTGTTGGATTCCTATACACCAATAAAGAGAGCAATGAAAATGAAATCAGGAAAACGATACCATTTCTAATAGCCCCTAAAAAGATAAAATACTTAGGAATAAATCTAACCAGGTATGCAAAAGACCTATACAAAGAAAACTACAAAACGCTACTACAAGAAACTCAAAGGGATCTACATAAATGGAAAAACATACCATGCTCATGGATAGGTAGACTCTACATTGTGAAAATGACAATTCTACCAAAAGCAATTTACAAATACAATGCAATCCTGATCCAGATACCAACAACATTCTTTAAAGAGATGGAAAAACTAATCATTAACTTTATGTGGAAAGGGAAGAAGCCCCAGATAAGTAAAGCACTATTGAAGAAGAATAAAGTAGGAGGAATCGCACTACCTGACCTCATAACATACTATACAGCTACGGTAGTTGTGATGGTTAAAATTGTGTGTCAGTTTGGCTGGACCATGATTCTCAGTGTTTATATGTGAATATGCTGTGAGTAGCCAATCAGACAAAAGGGAGTTTCCTTGGGGGTGTGACCTGCATCTGAATATAAGCAGACGTTCCGGCTTTTTCTCACTCTGGATCCTGCAGCTGCCTCCTGTCATCTCACCTACAGTTCTTGGGACTTTAGCTGTCAGCTTATCTGCCGAACTTGGGCTTTGTCAATCTTCACAGCTTCTGAGCAGAACCCTGCTCTCTGACCTGCCAATCTTGGGTTCACCAGCCCCTGCAGCTACGTGAATCAGGAGAAACCTTGTGGTCTTGCCCGCCGATATTGGAATTAATCAACCTTCACAGCCTGTGAGCGAGAGTCCTGCTCTCTGCCCTGTCGATCTTTGGCTCAACAGCTTCTGTGGCTGCATGAATTGGGAGAGGCCTCTACCCTGATCCACAGACTTGGGACGTTCTAGCCACTACAATCTCAGGAGCTGTTTCCTTGATATAAATCTCTCTATATATATTTATACGCTTTACTGGTTTTACTTCTCTAGAGGACCTAGCCTAAGACAGTAGTCAAAACAGCCTGGTACTGGTACAATGACAGATACATTGACCAATGGAACAGAATTCAGAACCCAGATGTAAATCCATCCACCTACGGTCACCTGATCTTCAAAAAGCTCCCAAATTCCATCAAATGGGGAAAAGACAGTTTTTTTAAATGGCAAAACTGGATGTGCATCTGCAAAAAAATGAAACAGGACCTATACCTCACACCGTATATAAAAACTAATTCAAAATGGATCAAAGACCTAAATATAAAGCCAAAAACTATAAAGTTCATAGAAGAAAACATAGTATCAATGCTAGAGGCCTTAATACACGGCCTTAACAGGATACAAACCATAACCAACAACACACAAACTCCAGAAGATAAGCTAGATACCTGGGATCTTCTAAAAATTAAACACTTATGCTCATGAAAAGACATCAAAAGAGTAAAAAGAGGACCTGCAGACTGGGAAAAAAATTTTGGACATTACAAGTCAGACAAAGGTCTAATCTCTAAAATCTACAAGAAAATCCAATATCTCTACAACAAAAAGACAAATAATCCAGTTAAAAAGTTGGCAATGGAAATGAAAAGACACTTCACCAAAGAAGACATTCAAGCGGCCAACAGACACATGAGGAAATGCTCGCGATCACTAGCCATTAGAGAAATGCGAATTAAAACCACAATGAGATATCATCTCACCCTGGCATTACCGGCACTAATAAAAAAAACTGAAAATAAATAAATGTTGGAGAGGCTGCGGAGAGATCGAAACTCTTATGCATTGCTGGTGGGAATGCAAAATGATACAACCATTTGGAAAAATGATATGGCACTTCCTTAGAAAGCTAGAAATATAAATACCATATGATCCAGCAATCCCACTCCTAGGAATATATCCTAGAGAAATAAGGGCCATCACACGAATAGACATATGCACACCCACGTTCATGGCAGCATTGTTCACAATAGCAAAAAGATGGAAACAACCTAGATACCCATCAACAGATGAATGGATAACAAACTATGGTACATACACTCAATGGAGTATTATGCAACGATAAAGAACAATGATGAATCTGTGAAGCATCTCATAACATGGATGAAACTGGAGGACATTATGTTGAGTGAAATAAGTCAATCACAAAAGGACAAATATTGTGTGAGACCTCTACTGTAAAAACTCATGAAAAAGTTTACACACAAAAAGAAATAATTTTTGTTGGTTATGAGGGATGGGAGGGGTAGGGGGAAATACTAAGTAGACAATAGATAACTGGTAACTTTGGTGAAGTGTAAGACAGTACACAATACTGGGGAAGCCAGCACACCTTATACAAGGCAAGGCCATGGAAGCTCCATAGACACACCCAAACTCCCTGAGGGACTGAATTGCTGGGCGGAGGGCTATGGGGACCGTGGTCTCGGGGAACATCTAGCTCTATTTGCATAACACAGTTTATAAAGACAATTTTCTACATTCTGCCTTGGTGATTAGCATCTGGGGACTTAAACTCCTGTGAGCAGCCATCTAAGATACTGCACTGGACTCACCCCTTTGGGAGCGTGGAAGAATGAAGAAAACAAGATACAAGGGAAAGACTGGTCCAAAGGACTAATGAACCACAGCTACCATGGCCTCCACGAGACTGAGTCAGTACAATTTGATGGTGCCTGGCTACCACCACTGACTGCTCTGACAGGGATCACAACAGAGTCAGGGACAGAGCTGGAGAAAAGTGTAGAACAAAATTCTAATTCACAAAAAAAGACCAGACTTACTGGCCTGACAGAGACTGGAGAAACCCCAAGAGTATGACCCCCGGACACCGTTTTAGCTCAGTAATGAAGTCACTCCCGAGGTTCACCCTTCAGCCAAAGATTAGACAGCCCCATAAATCAAAATGAGACTAATGGGGCACAACAGTCCAGGGACAAGGACTAGAAGGCAGGAGGGGACAGGAAAGCTGGTAATAGGGAACCCAAGGTTGAGAAGGGACAGTATTGACATGTTGTGGAGTGGTTAACCATTGTCGTAAAACAAGATGTTTACTAACTGTTTGATGAGAAACTATTTGTTCTGTAAAACTTCATCTAAAGTACAATAAAAAAAATAAGAAGAAAAAACAATTTTTTTACTACATTTAATGCCAAAAAGAACAAATTTCAAAATGAAGATCGCTTGCTAATATTTCTGTTGATCAATTGCTAATTCCAAACAAAATAAAGTACAATAAAAAAACATATTTTTTATGCTGGGCAAGGCCAACCAATATTATCTTTGATGCATAACATATTTTTGAGCCAAGATGTATTTCCCATCTAAAACCTAAACATTAATACGGTCTTTGCTATAAACATTCGGATTTCCCTTTGGCTATAAGATAAAGTTCAAACATATTGCAAAATGGCTCTTAGCTAACATCAGTGATTTACAGGCAGCCTAATATTGCAATTCTCCTAGCCATGCCAGCTACTTTTCAAAAAGAAAATAACTCTAATAATATTCTGCCAAGGAAAATTCTAATTCACCCATTGATAATGGTGTTACCTGATTTTCTAAAATTAGGAAACTTAGAGAACTTTAAGCAGTATTTGTTTCACATTTCTTTTAATCAATCAGGCCCTACCACACTACAAGTTTTTTCATATGGCACTCCCTAGTCTAAATGAACTAACATAGGCAAAGAGCTTAGAACTGGACCTGGCACAGAACAAGTCTTATTCAAGTGTCTACTATTATTACTATTATATTTATTAATGGGAAGTGCACAATTTCTGGATGAAGAGAAACCTGGGTTTAGATTCTAGGTCTGGATGCACTAGCTTGATGATCTTAGGTGAATCATTTAGTCCTTCTGGGCCTTGGTTTCTTCTTTTGCAAAATAGAGGTTATAATAACTACCATGAAGAATGAGAGAATAAAAATAATGAAGGTAAAATGCCTACTACAGAGCCTGGTACATAGTAGGAGATCCATAAGGGGAAGTTCTTAGTGCTATTATCCATTGCTATACTTTGCTCTCTCTACTCCCTAGACTGAAATACCCCTCGTCCTCACTTCTCCCTCCTCATTTAAACCCTGTTCACCTTTTCCTGAGAAACCAGATACAGGGGTTTCATCCTTCCTTTCTTCCTTTACCTCTACAGCTTATTTAGCCCATCCATGGAAAGTATATGGCATAGAAAAGAGTCAGCTCTGATGCTGGACATCAAAGCCTTTTTAAAAAAAAATTTTTATTGTACTTTAGGTGAAGGTTTACAGAGCTAATAGTTTCTCATTAAACAGTCAGTACACATATTGTTTTATGACATTGGTTAACAACCCCAGAACATGTCAACACTCTCCCTTCTCAAGCTGGAGGACCTTTTTCTTTGGAGAAAATATACATAACCAAAGATACACCATTTCAAAAATTTCTACATGTACAATTCAGTGCAAAGCTTTTTATATATAGCTTTATTGAGATACAATTCACATACTACACAATTCACCCATTTAAAGTGTACAGTTCAATGGCTTTTAGTATATTCCCATAATTGTACATCCATTACCACAGTCTTTATAACATTTTCATTACCTGAAGAAGAAACTCTGCTCCCCTTAGTTGTCACCCTCCAATCACCCTATCTCCTCCCCACCCCACCCCCAGTCCTAGGCAACTAATCTACTTTCTATCTCTATGGATTTGCCTATTTTGGGCATTCCATATAAGTAGAATCATACAACGAGCAGTTCTTTGTGACTGGCGTCTTTAACTTAGTGTAATGTTTTCAAGGTTCATCCATATTATAGCACATATCAGTACTTCATTACTTCGTTCTTCTTTATTGCTGAATAATATTCCACTATATGGATTTGACATCAAAGTTTTTTTTTAAATTGTGATAAAAAAATATGCACCAAAACATTTGCCAATTCAACAACTTCCACATTTACAATTCAGTGATATTGATTACATTTTTCATGTTGTTCCACCATTATCGCTATCCTTTTCCAAAATATTCCACCACAATTAACATAAACTCTATGCCCCCTAAACAAAATTTCCCCTTTCCCCCTCTCTCCCACTCCTGGTAACGATTGATAATCTTTGGTTTCTCTATATTTGCTTGTTTCATATAAGTGAGATCATACAGTACTTGTCCTTTGTGACTGATTTTTTTTTCCTCAGCATAATGTTTTCAAGGTTTATCCATGTTGCGGTATGCACCAGAACTTCATTTCTCTTTACAACTGTGCGATATTCCATTGTATGTATATACCACATTTTACTTATCCATTCATTTGTTATGGACATTTTGGTTGTTTCTACCTTTTGGCTATTGTAAGAAGCCCTGCAATGAATATCGGTGTACAGGTTTCTGTTTGCATTCCTGCCTTTACTTCTTCTAGATATATACTTAGTATTGGGAATGATAGGTCATATGGTAATTCTATGTTCAATTTTTTAAGAAACAGCCACTCTTTTCCACAGTGCCTGCACCATTTTACATTCCCACCAGCAACGGACAAGGGTTCTTGTCAAAGCTGTTTGAAGTGTGCTTTTCAACTCGGTATGTTGTCTCTTAGAAATCACTCACCAGACACAAAAGAATCAATGTAAATGGAAGAGTCAAGATGACGGATTAGTTAGATGCACCATGCTGTCCCTCTACAGAAAAGACCTGAGAAACTAAGTGAAATAGACTCAGATGACAATACTGGAACCCTGAGCATCAAATGGAAGGATAAAAAATTAGACAAAACAATGATTAGAAATATAAACTGAATGAAAATAGTGAATTAGGAGAGGTACAGAGTAGAGGTGCCTGGCCAGCTAGCCCAGCACTGTGTGGCCATCTTGAGACAAACCCAGCAGTGATCCTGGGAGAGGAGCACAAGAGGGTAATTTCACAGAATCCCCACTATGAGACAGAGAAGCTGTGTGTATATGCCTGGAGTGAACCAAGATGAGGAGAACATAAAGCAGATCTAAGGAAGAAAAGTACAAGAAGGAGGGTGAGAGCTTCAGAGATCCTGGAGTCCACAGAGCAGGGAGGAAGCCAAGAACTGGGGGTGGGACTACTCACAGGCAGCAGTTCCTGACCATTAGGGTGGGTGGCACACACAGAGTGATATATTCAGAGCACCAACAAGAGATCCCCTGCCCAACCAGACTCCAGGAAGCACCCTATCCTTGCACTTGGTCAGGGCTGGGTCCTGATTGCTGGCTGTAGCCAGTGGAAGGTGCACCAGTACATTTGACCAGTGACTAGAGGAGCATGCTCCCCATCCCTCCACCTCTGTACCCACCCTCAACCTCCCCACACGACCAATGAACAGAGACCCGCAATCACACTACCAGCCACTGCCCTGCTTACTTGGAGACAGGTGGTGAACACTCCAGTGCCCCAGACCAGAGACCAGCGAAGAATGCAAGCCCTGCCAACCCAGATATATCAAAATAAAACAAAACAAAAAATCAGAATGAAGCAAACAAACGTACCATCAATGAATAAATATAACACCTTAATGTCTCAAACAGAACAGACAATACAGAATCACTTAAAGAAATAGGATGAGATGTCTCAAGCAAGTGACCAGAAAACCTTCCTGAGGAAGAAATGGTAATCGAGTAACATAATAAGGAATTCAAAAGACTTATGTATAGGACCCTTCAAGAGATCAAGAAAGAGACCAAGTAAAACACAGATAAAACCAAGGAAAACACAGACAAAATCCTAGAAGAATTCAGGAATACAACACAAGAAAAAAAAAAGACAAAATAAATAGACCACCAGAAACTATACAAAAACAGCAACTGGAAATCCAGAAGATCAATACTAAGATTTCAGAAATGAATAACTCAATGGAAGGGCAAAGGAGTAGAATTGAATCAATGGAAGACAGAATCACTGAAATAGAGGACAATTCCCTTGATACTAATTTGTTAGAGGAACAGTCAGAAAATAAGAATGAAGATAATCTAAGAGTTATGTGGGACACTATCAAGAGGAATAATTTACACGTCGTCAGTATTCCAGTAGAGGAAGAGACAAAAAAAAATCACAGAGAAATTTTTCAAAGATTTGCTGGCAGAAAACTTCCCTAATATCGTGAAAGACAAGAAGATATCCATCCAAGAAGCCCAACGAACCCCATGTAGGATAAACCTCAAAAGAAAGTCACCAAGACATATCGAAATCAAACTTTCCAAATCCAAAGACAAAGAAAGGATCCTGAGAGCAGCTCAGGAAAAACAAAATGTTACCTACAAAGGAGAATCAATAAGACTAAGCTCTGATTTTTCAGCAGAAACCATACAGGCAAGAAGGCAATGTGATGACATATATAAAACCATGAAAGAAAAAAATTGCCAACCAAGAGTTTTATATCCATCAAAATTGTCTCTCAGTACGATGGCAAAACTAGGACATTTTCAGATGTCCTTATAAGAAATACTAAAAAGGAATCCTTTGGACAAGAACAAACAATGTCAGACAACAACCTGAGATTAAGACACATGATAACATCACCTAGACACCACCCTGGTTAAAGAATTTTCAAAAATAGAATAAAGCTACAAGACTGAAAACAGGAAGCCAGAAATGTCAATCTGTAAAAGACGACAACTACAAAATGAAAAGGGGGAATAAATGGTACAGTTACAGAACTTCCATATAGAGAAGAAGTCAAGGTGATTTCAAGATATAACAGACTGTCTTAAACTTAGGAAGATAAAAGTAAATTTCAGGGTAACCACAAAGAAAATTAATAAATCTCACCAAAATAAAGAAGAAAAAATCATAAATATTCAGAAAACACAAAATATACAGCAATAAAGGAAATGAAAAGAAAATCCATAAACTATAAAAACTCAGCACAAAAAAGTATATGCAATAAAGAAACCATCAACAACACAAAAAAAGCACAACAAAATGACAGCAGTAAATTTATCAATAATGACACTGAATGTAAATGGATTAAATACACCAGTCAAGATAACAAACTAGATTAAAAAAAAAATGACCCAGCAATATGTTGCCTACAAGAGGCAAATATTAAACACAAAGATAAAAATGAGCTAAAAATCAAAGGATGGAAAAATATATTAAGCAAATGGTAACCAAAAAAGAGCAGGAGTGGCAATATTAATCTCTATAAAATAGACTTTCAGGCAAAAATCACCCTAAGAGACAAGGAAGGGCATTATATAATGATGAAAGGATCCATCCAGCAAGAAGACATAACCATAATATATATCTATGCACCTACTGACAGAGCTCCAAAATACATAAAACAAACTCTAACAGCACTGAAAAAGAAAAATAGACAACTCCACAATAATAGTAGGACACTTTAACATACAACTTTCGACAAAGGACAGAACAACTAGAAAGAAACTCAACAAAGATACAGAAGATCTAAACAACACAATCAACCAACATGATCTCATAGACATATACAGAACACTCCACCCAACAACAGTGAAATACACATTCTTTTCCAGTGTACATGAATTATTCTGCAGAATAGACCATATGCTAGGCCGCAAAGCAAGCCTCAATAAATTCAAGACCATGGAAGTAATACAAAGCATCTTCTCTGATCACAACACTATAAAATCAGAAATTAATAATAGGAAAAACAAGGAAAAAAATTAAATACATGGAAACTGAATAACACCCTGCTTAAAAAACACTGGGTAATAGAAGAAATAAAAAAATTCTAGAATCAAATGAGAATGAAAACACAACATACGAAAGCCTTTGGGACACAGCAAAATCAGTGCTCATAGATCAATTCATAGCAATAAACACATCAAAAAGAAGAAAGAAACAAAATAAATACCTTAATCCTACAATTCTAAGAAATATAAAAAGAGCAGCAAAAGAAGCTCACAGTCACTAGAAGAAAGGAAATAATAAAGATTAGAGCAGAAATAAATGAAACAGAAAACAATAGACAGAATCAATGAAACTAGAAGTTGGTTCTTTGAAAGGATCAGTAAAATCGACACATCACTGGCAAAACTGACAAAGAAAAAAAAGAAGATTCAAATAACACAAATAAGAAAGGAGATGAGTGACGTTACAAGAGAACCAACTGAAATAAAAAGAATCATAACAGAATATGATGAAAAATTAAATTCCAGCCAATTTGAAAACCTAGAAGAAATGAACAAATTTCTGTAAACACACTACCTACCTAAACTAACACAAACTGAAGAAAAAAGTTTGAACAGACTCATAATAACAGAAGAAATTTAAGAGATCATGAAAAAATTCCCAACAAAAAAATCCCTGGCCAGAATGATTCACTGGAGAATTCTACCAAATATTCAGAGAAGAGCTGACAGCAATTCTAGTCAAACTATTCCAGAACATAGAAAAGGATGGAATATGCCTGAATTCATTCTATGAAGCCAGCATGACCCTGATACCAAAACCAGGCAAAGACACCACTAAAAAAGAAAATTGTAGACCAATATCCCTAGTGAATATAGATGCAAAAATTCTCAACAAAGTCCTAGCCAATAGATTTCAACAGCATATAAAAAAAATACTTAATGACCAAGTGGGGTTCATACCAGGTATAAAAAGATCGTTCAACATTAGAAAATCATCAACATAATCCAACACATAAGTAAAGTAAAGAAAAAGAACCACATGATCATATCAATCGATGGAGAAAGGTGTTTGATAAAATTCAACACCCTTTCCTGATAAAAACTCTTAGCCAAATAGGAATAGAAAGGAAATTCCTTGACATAATTAAGGGCATATATACAAAACCAACAGCCAACATTATTCTCAATGGAGAGACACTGAAAGCATTCCCCTTGAGAATTGGAACCACACAAGGTTGTCCTTTATCACCACTCTTATTCAATATTGCACTGGAAGTTCTAGCTAGAGCAACAAGGTGAGAAAGGAAAATAAAAGGCATCCAAATTGGTAAGGAAGAAGTAAAACTATCCCTATTTGTAGATATTATCCTATATATAGAAAATCCCAGAGATTCTACAAGAAAGCTACTGGAACTAATAGAAGGATTCATCAAAGTAGCACGGTACAAGAGCAACATACAAGAATCAGTTTGATTCCTCTACACTAACAGTGTGAATTCCAAAAAGAATATCAAGAAAACAATACCATTTACAGCAGCCCCCCAAAACAAAAAATACTTAGGAATGTCTAACCAGGGATGTAAAAGACTTATACAAAGAAAACTGCAAAACGCTACTGCAATAAACCAAAAGTGATCTACATAAATGGAAAAACATACCATGTTCATGGATAGGAAGACTTAACATTGTAAAAATATCACTACTACCCAAAGCACTCTATTGATATAATGCAATCCCTATGCAAACTCCAAAACTTTCTTTAACAAGATGGAAAAACTAATCACCTACTTTATATGGAAAGGAAAGAGGCCCCAGATAAGCAAAGCATTAATGAAGAAGAATAAAGTAGGAGGCTCCACACCTCCCGATCTCAGAACCTACTCTACAGCCATGGTGGCCAAAACAGCATGGTATTGGTATAACTACAGACACATAGACCAATGGAACAGAACTGAGAACCTGGAAGTAAATCCATCCATCTATGGACAGTTGATATTTGACCAAGTGTTGAAATCCATTAAATGGGGAAGAGATAGTCTCTTTAAAAATTGTGCTAGCAAAACTGGATAGCCATTTGCAGAAAAATGAAACAAGATCCTTACCTCACACCATACACTAAAACTAACTCGTGATAGATCAAAGAACTAAATATAAAACCTAAAACTATAAAGATCATGGAAGAAAACACAGGGGCACACTTCTTGTTGTTAGGTGCCATCAAGTCAGTTCTGACTCATAGCGACCTTATCCACCACAGAATGAAACATTGCCCAGTCCTGCGCCATGCTCACAATCATTATGCTTGAGCCCCTTGTTGCATCCACTGTGTCAATCCATTTCATTGAGGGTCTTCCTGTTTTTCGCTGATCCTGTACTTTACCAAGCATGATGGCCTTCTCCAGGGACTGATCCCTCCTGACAACATGTCCAAATATATAAGACGTAGTCTCACCATCCTTCCTCCTAAGGAGCATTATGGTTGTACTTCTTCCAAGACAGATTTTTTGGTTCTTTCGGCAGTTCATGGTATATTCAATATTCTTCGCCAACACTGCAATTCAAAGGCGTCAATTCCTCTCTGGTCTCCCTTATTCATTGTCCAGCTTTCGCATGTATATGATGCGACTGAAAATACCATGGCTTGGGACAGGCACACCTTAGTCTTCAAGGTGACATCTTTGATTTTCAACACTTTAAGGAGGTCTTTTGCAGCACATGTGCCCAATGCAATATGTCTTTTGATTTCCTGACTGCTGCTTCCATGGATGTTGAGTGGATCCAAGTAAAATGAAATCCTTGACAACTTCAATCTTTTCTCCGTTTATCATGATGTTTTTTATTGGTCCAGTTGTGAGGATTTTTGTTTTCTTTATGTTGAGGTGTAATCCATACTGAAGGCTGTGATCTTTGATCTTCACCAGTAAGTGCTTCTAGTCCTCTTCGCTTTCAGCAAGCAGGGTTGTGTCATCTGCTTCTCGCAGGTTGTTAATGAGTCTTCCTCTAATCCTGATGCCCCTTCTTCTTCGTATAGTCCAGCTTCTCAGACTATTTGCTCAGCATACGGATTGAATAGGTATGGTGAAAGGATGCAACCCTGACGCACACCTTTCCTGACTTTAAACCACGCAGTATCCCCCTGTTCTGTCCAAACAACTGCCTCTTGATCTTTGTACAGGTTCCTCATGAGCACAATTAAGTGTTCTGGAATTTCCATTCTTCACGATGTTATCCATAATTTGTTATGATCCGCACGATTGAATGCCTTTGCATAGTCAATGAAACACAGGTAAACATCTTTCTGGTATTCTCTGCTTTCAGCCAGGATCCATCTGACATCAGCAATGATATCCCTGGTTCCACGTCCTCTTCTGAATCCAGCCTGAGTTTCTGGCAGTTCCCCGTTGACACACTGCTGCAGCCGCTTTTGAATGATCTTCAGCAAAATTTTACTTGCGTGTGATATTAATGATATTGTTCGATAATTTCCACATTCAGTTGGATCTCCTTTCTTGGGAATATGCATAAATATGGATCTCTTCCAGTCGGTTGGCCAAGCAGCTGTCTCCCAAATTTCTTGGCATAGATGAGTGAGCACTTCCAGTGCTGCATTCGTTTGTTGAAACATCTCAATTGATATTCTGTCAATTCCTAGAGCCTTGTTTTCCGCCAATGCCTTCAGTGCAGCTTGGACTTCTTTCTTCAGTGCCATAAGTTCTTGATCATATGGTACCTCTCGAAAGGCTTGAATGTTGACCAGTTCTTTTTGGTATACTGAGTCTGTGTATTCCTTCCATCTTCTTTTGATGCTTCCTGTGTCGTTTAAAGTTTTCCCCATAGAATCCTTCCTATTGCAACTCGAGGCTTGAATTTTTTCTTCAGTTCTTTCAGCTTGTGGAATGCTGAGCCTGTTCTTCCCTTTTGGTTTTCTATCTCCAGCTCTTTGCACATATCATTATAATACTTCACTTTGTCTTCTCAAGCCGCCCCTTGAATTCTTCTGTTCAGTTCTTTTACTTCATCATTTCTTCCTTTTGCTTTAGCTACTTGACATTCAAGAGCAAGTTTCAGAGTCTCTTTTGACATCCATTTTGGTCTTTTCTTTCTTTCCTATCTTTTTAATGACTCTTGCTTTCTTCATGTGTGATGTCCTTGATGTCATTCCACGACTCGTCTGGTCTTCAGTCATTAGTGTTCAATGCATCAAATCTATTCTAGAGATGGTCTCTAAATTCAGGTGGATATACTGAAGGTCATACTTTGGCTCTCATGAACTTGTTCTAATTTTCTTCAGTTTCAACTTGAACTTGCATAGAGCAATTGATGGTCTGTTCCACAGTTAGCCCCTGGCCTTGTTCTGACTGATGATATTGAGCTTTTCCATCATCTCTTTCCACAGATGTAGTCGATTTGATTCCTGTGTATTCCGTCTGGCGAGGTCCATGTGTATAGTCTCCATTTATGTTGGTGAAAAAAGGTATTTGCAATGAAGAAGTCATTGGTCTGGCAAAATTCTATCATGCAATCTCCTGCATCATTTCTATCACCAAGGCCGTATTTTCCAACTGCCAATCCTTCTTTGTTTACAACTTTCGCATCCCAATCACCAGTAATTATCAATGCATCCTGATTGCATGTTCGATCAATTTCAGACTGCAGAAGCTGGTAAAAATCTTCAATTTCTTCATCTATGGCCTTAGTGGTTGGTGGGTAAATTTGAATAATAGTCGTATTAAGTGGTCTTCCTTGTAGGCGTATGGATATTATCCTATCACTGATAGCACTGTACTTCAGGATAGATCTTGAAATGTTCTTTTTGATGATGAATGCAACACCATTCCTCTTCAAGCTGTCTTTCCTGGCGTAGTAGACCATATGATTGTTCGATTCAAAAGGGCCAATACTAGCCCATTTTAGCTCACTAATGCCTAGGATATTGATGTTTATGTGTTCCATTTCATTTTTGATGATTTCCCATTTTCCTAGATTCATACTTCGTACATTCCACGTTCTGATTATTAATGGATGTTTGCAGCTGTTTCTTCTCATTTTGAGTTATGCCACATCAGGAAATTAAGGTCCTGAAAGCTTGACTCCAACCACATCATTAGGGTCGACTCTACAGTGAGGAGGCAGCTCTTCCCCAGCTATCTTCTGAGTGCCTTCCAACCTGGGGGGCTCATCTTCTGGCACTATATCAGACAGTGTTCTACTGCTATTCATAAGGTTTTCACTGGCTAATTCTTTTCAGAAGTGGACTGCCGGGTCCTTATTCCTAGTCTGTCTTAGTCTGGAAGCTCAGCTGAAACTTGTCCGCCATGGGTGACCCTACTGATATCTGAATACCAGTGGCATAGCTTCCAGCATCACAGCAACATGCAAGTCCTCACAGTACGACAAACTGCCAGACACAGGGTGGAGGGGGGAAACTTAGGGGCCCTAATTTACAGCATAAATAGACAACCAAATGTAACTAAAAATAACATACAGCAGAAGATAAACTAGACAACTGGGACCTCCTAAAAATTAAATACTTATGCACATCAAAAGACTTTGCTAAAGGAGTAAAAAGAGAACCCACAGACTGGGAAAAAAATTTGGCAGCAACATATCTGACAAGGGACTAATCTCTAAAATTTATAGAAAACTTAAACATTGCAACAACAAAAGACAATCAATCCAGTTAAAAAATGGGCAAAGGACATGAACAGATACTTCACCAAAGAAGACGTTCAGGCAGCCAACAAATACCTGAAAAGATGCTTATGACCATTAGCCATTAGAGAGATGCAGTCCAAACTACAATGAGATGCCATCTCATTCTGGTAATAATAGCCCTGATCAAAAAAACAGAAAACGACAAATGCTGGCAACGTTGTGTGGAGATTGGAACTCTCATACACTGCGAGTAGGAATGTAAAATGGTACAACCACTGTGGAAAATGGTGTGGCACTTCCTTAAAAATCTAGAAATAGAAATACCACATGATCCAGCAATCCCACTCCTAGGTATATATCCTAGAGAAATAAGAGCCATGACACAAATAGACATATGCACACCCATGTTTGTTGCAACATTATTCACAGTAGCAAAAAGATGGATACAACCTAAGTGCCCATCAACAGATGAATGGATAAACAAAATGTGGTAAATATACTCAACAGAATATGCAATATTAAAGAATAACAATGAATCCTCAAAACATCTCACAACCTGAATGAACCTGAAGGACATTATGCTGAGTGAAATGAGTCAATCACAAAAGGATAAATATTGAATAAGACCACTATAATAAAAAGTCAAGAAAAGGTTTGCACACAGAAAGAAACATTCTTTGATGGTTACCAGGGATGGAAGGTGGAGGGAAGGCAAATCACTAACTAGATAGTAGACACATATTAAATTTGGTAAAGGGAAAGACAAGACACAATATAGGAGAAGTCAGCACAACATGACCAAGACAAAGGAAGACACTGAGAGGTACACAAGAGTAATATGCAACAACGGTAAACACTATTACATAGACAATCCTGCAACAACAGTAATAACAGACAATAATTTACAAGAGATACATAGGTAGATATGTAAGCTGAACAGGTGTGGGATGGTGCATGGGAGTACACTCACGAGCATATATAGGTTTGTTAGTGGATATTTCTACATATGTATTTTTATATACTGAAAATATATACATGCATATAATAGAGCACACAGGGGGAACAGGCATGAAAACTTCTTAGCCATAATCATACACCTCGAAGGAATGAAGCACTGGACTCAAGGCCTTAGGACCATAGTCTCCGGGGATATCTAAGTCAATTGATCCATAAAGTACACTGCATCGACAGGGAACTGCCATAAATTCAAGCCATATTCAGAAGAGGAAGTGGAACAAGGGATATCATTGCTGACGTCAGATGGATCTTGGCTGAAAGCAGAGAATATCAGAAAGATGTTTACCTGTGTTTTATTGACTATGCAAAGGCATTTGACTGCATGGATCATAACAAATTATGGATAACATTGCGAAGAATGGGAACTCCAGAATATTTAATTGTGCTCATGAGGAACCTGTACAT
>NW_004444036.1:5100180-5140110 GCF_000243295.1 Trichechus manatus latirostris
TATTGCATAGTTTAAAATCAGGAAAGGTATGCATCAGGGTTGTATCCTTTCACCATATTTATTCAATCTGTATACTGGGCAAATAATCAGAGAAGCTAGACTATATGAAGAAGAACGTAGCATCAGGATTGGAAGAAGACTCATTAACAACCTACAATATGCAGATGACACAACCTCGCTTGCTGAAAGTGAAGAGAACTTGAAGCACTTATTGATGAAGATCAAAGATTACAGCCTTCAGTATGGATTACATCTTAATATAAAGAAAACTAAAATCCTCACTAACCGGACCAATAAAAAACATCATGATAAACAGAGAAAAGATTGAAGTTGTCAAGGATTTCATTTTACTTGGATCCACAATCAACACCCGTGGAAGCAGCAGTCAAGAAATCAAACGATGCATTGCAATGGGCAAATCTGCTGCAAAAGACCTCTTTAAAGTGTTAAAAAGCAAAGATGTCCCTTTGAGGACTAGGTATACCTGACCTAAGCCATGATGTTTTCTTTTCTTTACTTTTTAATTGTGCTTTAGGTAAAAGTTTACAGCTCAAGTTAATTTCTCATGCAAAAATTTATATGTATTTTATTTTTTGACGTTGGTTTTAATCCCCACAATGTGACGGCACACTCCCCCTTTCTACCCCAGGTTCCCTGTATCCATTCCTGTCCATTCCTGCCTTCTTGTCCTGCTTTTGGAAAGAAGGTGCCCATTTGGTCCTGTATATTTGATTGAACTAAGAAGCACATTCTTCACGTGTATTATTTTTTATTTTATAGGCCTATCTAATCTTTGTCTGAGAAGTGGGCTTCGGGAATGGTTTCAGTTCCAGCTTAGCAGAGCCTCCAGGGGCCATAGTTTCGGAGGTTCCTCTAGTCTCTGTCAGACCTATAAGTCTGACCTTTTTAGATGAATTTGAATTCTGTTCTATATTTTTCTCCTGCTCTGTCTGAGACTCTCTGTTGTGATCCCTGTCAGGGTGGTCATTTGTGGTAGCCAGGCACCATCTAGTTCTTCTGGTCTTAGGCTGCTGGCGTCTCTGGTTCATGTGGTCCTTTAGTCCTTTGGGCTAATATTTCCCTTGTGTCTTTGGTTGTCTTCATTTTCCTTTGCTCTGGGTGGTATGGGACCAATAGATGTATCTTAGATGGCTGTTCACAGGCTTTTAAGGCTGCAGATGCTACTCACCAAAATGGGATGTAGAACATTTTCTTTATAAACTATGTTATTATGCCAGTTGATCTAGATATCCCCCGAGACTATGGCCCCCAGGCCCCAGCTCCAGTTAGTCGGTCTCTCAAAGTGTTTGGATGTGTCTAGGAAACTTCTATGTTTTTCCTTTGGTCTAGCTGACTTCCCATATATTGTGTGCTGTCCTTTCTTTCACCGAAGCTGACACTTGTCTACTATCTAGTTAGTGATTTCTTCCCCCTCCCTCCTCACCCTCATAACCATCAAAGAGTGTTTTTGTGTTTGTGTGTGTGTAAACAAATCTTTTCTTGAGTTCTTATAATAGTGCTCTCATACAATATTTGTCCTTTTCTGACTGACTTATTTCACTCAGCATAATGCTCTCCAGATTCATCCATGTTGTGAGATGTTTCACGGATTCCTCATTGTTCTTTATTTTGCATAGTATTCCATTGTGCATGTTGTTGTTGTTGTTATTGTTAGGTGCCATCACGTCGGTTCCTACTCTTAGTGACCTATGTACAACAGAACGAAACACTGCCTGGTCGTGCACCATCCTCACAATCGTTCTTATGCTTAAGCCCATTGTTGCAGCCACTATGTCAGTCCATTTCGTTGAGGGTCCTCCTCTTTTTCGCTGACCCTGTAGTTTACCAAGCGTGATGTACTTCTCCAGAGACTGATCCCTCCTGATAACATGTCCAAAGTATGTGAGACATAGTCTCACCATCCTTGTTTCCAAGAAGCATTCTCACTGTACTTCTTCCAAGACAGATTTGTTCGTTCTTTTGGCAGTCAATTGTATATTCAATATTCTTCTCCAACACTACAATTCAAAGGCGTAAATTCTTCTTCGCTCTTCCTTATTCACTGTACGGCTTTCGCATGCATATGAGGCAGTTGAAAACACCACGGCTTGGGTCAGGCACACCTTAGTTCTCAAGGTGACATCTTTCTTTTCGACACTTTAAAGAGGTCTTTTGCAGCATATTTGCCCAATGCAAAGCACCTTTTGATTTCTTGATGGTTGCTTCCATGGGTGTTGATTGTGGATCCAAGTAAAATGAAATCCTTGACAGCTTCAATCTTTTCTCCATTTATTCTGATGTTTTTTATTGGTCCAGTTGCGAGGATTTTTGTTTTCTTTAAGTTGAGGTGTAATCCATACTGAAGGCTGTGGTCTTTGACTTTCATCAATAAGTGCTTCAAGTCCTCTTCACTTTCAGCAAGCAAGGTTGTGTCACCTGCACAATGCAGGTTGTTAATGAGTCTTCCTCCAGTTCTGGATGAACAAATCTGTCTTGGAAGAAATGCAACCAGAATGCTCCTTAGAAGCAAAGATGGTGAGACTACGTCTCACATACTTTGGACATGTTATCGGGAGAGACCAGTCCCTGGAGAAGGACATTATGCTTGGTAAAGTAGAGGGTCGGCGAAAAAGAGGCAGACCTTCAATTCAATGGTATGGATTGACACAGTGGCTACAACAATGGGCTCAAGCATGATAACAATTGTGAGGATGGTACAGGACTGGGCAGCATTTCACTCTATTGTACATGGAGTTGCTATGAGTCGGAACAGACTCAATGGTACCTAACAACCATAACAATAGTCCATAAAGACAATGTTCTACATCCTACTTTGGTGAGTAGCAACTGTCTTAACAGCTCGCGAGTGGCCATCTATGATACAACTATTGGACTCTTCCTGTCTGGACCAAAGAAGGATGAAGAAAACCAAAGACTCAAGGAAACAATTAGTCAAAAGGACTAACAGACTACGTGAACCACAGCCTTCAGTAGCCCGAGACCAGAAGAATTAGATGGTGCCTAGCTACCACTACCAAGTGCTCTGACCAGGATCACAATAGAAAGTCCTGGACAGAGTGAGAGAAAAATGTAGAACAAAATTTAAATTTACAAAAAAGACCAGATTTACTGGTGTAATAGTGACTGGCAGAAGCCCCGAGATTATGGGCCTTAGACACCCTTCAAACTTGGAACTGAACCCACTCCCAGAGATCACCTCTCAGTCAAACAATAGACAGGCCTATAAAGGGAACAATAACATCCCTGAGGAAGGCACCCCTCAGAACAATCAACCATACAAGACCAAAAGGGCAACATTTGCCCAAAAGCAAAGTTCAGAAGGCAGGAAGGGTCAGGAAAGCTGAGCAGATGGAAACAGGAAACCCAGGGAAGAAGGGGGCAGAGTGCTGACACATTGAGCGGATTGCAACCAATGTCACAAAACAAGCTGTGTATAAATTCTTGAATGGGAAACTAATTTGCTGTGTAAACTTTCACCTAAACCACAATAAAATGTTCAAAAAATAAAAATAATATTTAAAAAAACTGGGCAAAGGATCTGAATAGATGTTTCTCCAAAGAAGATATACAAATGATCAATAAGCACATGAACAGATGCTCAACGTCATTGATCATTAGGGAAATACAAGTCAAAACCGCAATGAGATATCACTTCATATTCTCTGGGATGGCTATAATAAAAAAGACAGAAAATAACAAATGTTGACAAGTATGTGGAGAAAGTGGAACCCTCCTACACTGCTGGCAAGAATGTAAAATGGTACAGCCACTTTGGAAAACAGTTCGACAGTTCCTCAAAAAGTTAAACAGAGCGTTATCACATGACCCAGCAATCTCACTTCTAAGTATATAACCAAGAGAAATGAAAGTATATCCACACAAAAAAGCTTCTACACAAATGTTCATAGCATCATTATTCATAATAGCCCAAAAGTGGAAAGAACCTAAATGTTTATCAACTGATGAATGGATAAACATAATGTAGTATATTCATACGATGGAATATCATTCAGCCATAAAAGGGAATAAACTATTGATATATGCTACAACATGGATGAACCTTGAAAATATTATGCTGAGTGAAAGAAGCCAGGCACAAAAGATCACATTTATGAAATATCCAGAATAGGAAAATCCAGAGTCAGAAAGCAGATTACTGGTTGCCTGTGAATGGGGAGAAGGGGAATGGGGAATTCTTCTAATGGGTATAGGGTTTCTTTTAGGGGTGATATAAATGTTCTGCAATTAGACAGTGGTAATGCTTGCACAGTCTCGCTAATATATTAAAATCCAATGAATTGTACACTTCAAAAGGGTGAATTTTATGACTGTAAATTATATCTCAATAATAAAAACAAAAATACCAATCAGTGTAAATGCCTATAGCATGGGTAGGCAAAAAATATCCCACAGACGAATTCTTATCTTTGTTTGGGTTCCCCTAATAATAGACCTAAGATCCCTGTGTGGCACAAATGGTTTGCACTGGACTGCTAATCTAAAGGTTGGTGGTTCGAACCTACCCATTGGCACTGCAGAAGGAAAGCCCTGGCAATCTGCTTCCATTGACGTTGCTGTTAGCTGCCATCGAGTCAGTTCCGACTCATAGTGACCCTATGTACAAAAGAACAAAACTCTGCCTGGTCCTGTGCCATCCTCACAGTTGTTATGCTTGAGCCCATTGTTGCAGCCACTGTGTCAGTCCATCTCATTGAGGGTCTTCCTCTTTTTCGCTGACCCTCTCCTTTACTAAGCGTGATGTCCTTCTCTAGAGACTGGTCCCTCCTGATAACATATTCAAGGTACATGAGACAAAGTCTTGCCATCCTTGCTTCTAAGGAGCATTCTACCTGTAACTTCTTCCAAGACAGATTTGTTCGGTCTTCTGGCAGTCCATGGTATAATCAGTAGTCTTTGCCAACACCATAATTCAAAGGCATCAATTCTTCTTTGGTCTTCCTTATTCATTGTCCAGCTTTCGTATGCATATGAGGCGATTGAAAATATCATGGCTTGGGTCGGGCACACCTTAGTCCTCAAAGTGACATTTTTGCTTTTCAACTCTTTAAATAGATCTTTTGCAGCAGATTTGATTTCCTGACCACTGCTTCCATGGGCGTTGACTGTGGATCTAAGTAAAATGAAATCCTTGGCAAATTCAATGTTTTCTACATTTGTCATGATGTTGCTTATTGGTCCAGTTGTGAGGATTTTTATGTTCTTTATGTTGAGGTGCAATCCATACTGAAGGCTGTAGTCTTCGATCATCATAAATAAGTGCTCAAGTCCTCTTCGCTTTCTGCAATCCATTAAGATTATAGCCAAGATGGGGAAGTCAGCACAACTTGACCAAGGCAAGATCTTGGAAGCTTCATAGATACATCCAAACTCCTTGAGGGACTGATTTACTAAGCTGAGGGCTAGAGACCATGGTTTCAAGGGATATCTAGCTCAATTGGCATAACATGGTTTATAAAGAAAATGTTCTACATCCTACTATGGTGAGTAGCATCTGGGGTCTTAAAAGTTTGTGAGCGGCCATCTAAAATCCTTCATTGATTCCACCCCATCTGGAGCAAGGGAGAATGAAGAAAACCAAAGGCACAAAGGAAAAATTAGTCCAAAGGACTAATGGACCACAACTACTGCTGCCTTCACCAGACTGAGTCCAGCACAGCTAGATGGTGCCTGGCTACCACCACTGACTGCTCTGAGAAGGATCACAAAAGATGGTCCCAGACAGAGCTGGAGAAAAATGTAGGACAAAATTCAAACTCATAATAAAAGACCAGATTTACTGGCCTGACAGAGACTGGAGAAACCCCAAGAGTATGGCCCCCAAATGCCCTTTTAACTCAGTACTAAAGTCACTCCTGAGGTTCACCGTCAGCCAAAGATTATACAGGCCCATAAAACGAAACCAGATTAAATGGGCACACCAGCCCAGGGACAAGGATGAGAAGGCAGGAGGGGACAGGAAAGCTGGTAAGGGAACCCAAGGTCGAGCAGGAGAGAGTGCTGATGTGTCATGGGGTTGGCAGCCAATGTCACAAAACAATATCTGTATTAATTATTTTATTATTATTATTATTGTACTTTAGATGAAGGTTTACAGAACAAATTAGCTTCTCATTAAACAGTACACATATTGTTTTGTGACATTGGTTGTTAACCCCACAACATGTCAACACTCTTCTTTCTCGAACTTGGGTTCCCCATTACCAGCTTTCCTGTTCCCTCCTGTCTTCTAGTCCTTGCCCCTGGGCTAGTGTGCCTCTTTAGTCTTGTTTTGTTTTATGGGCCTGTCTAATCTTTGACTGAAGGGTGAACCTTAGGAGTGACTCCATTACTGAGCTGAAAGGCTGTCTGAGGGTCATACTCTCGGGGTTTCTCCAGTCTCTGTCAGGCCAGTAAATCTGGTCTTTTTCTGTGAGTTCGAATTTTGTCCTACATTTTTCTCTAGCTCTGTCCAGGACCCTCTGTTGGGATCCCTGTCAGAGCAGTCAGTGGGGGTAGCTGGGCATCATCTAGTTGTGCTGGACTCAGTCTGGTGGAGGCTGAGGTAGTTGTGGTCCATTAGTCCTTTGGACTAATCTTTCCCTTGTGTCTTTGGTTTTCTTTATTTTCCCTTGCTCCCAATGGGATGAGACCAGTAGAGTATCTTAGACGGTCGCTCACAAGCTTTAAGACCCCATACACTATTCACCAAAGTAGGATATAGAACATTTTCTTTATAAACTATGTTATGCCAGTTGAGCTAGATATCCCTTGAGACCATGGTCCCCAGCCCTCAGCCCAGTAATCGGTCCTCCAGGGAGTTTGGATGTGTCTGTGGAGTTTCCATGACCTTGCCTCAGACAAGTTGTGCTAGTTCCCCAGTATCATGTACTGTCTTACCCTTCACCAAAGTTACCACTTATCTATTGTCTATTTAGTGTTTTTCCATCCCCATGTGTATTAATTGTTTAATGAAAAACTAATTTGCTCTGTAAACCTTCATCTAAAGCACACAAAAAATTATTATAGCCAAGAAAACTCTATGGAGCAGTTCTACTCTGTAACACACGGGGTAGCCATGAGTCGGAACTGATTCAACAGCATCTAACAACAACAACAACAGAAATAGACCTTGAGAGAAGGATTCCAGTGCAAATAGTTTATTTTGGGAGAAGATTCCAGGAAACAACAACAGGGGAGTGGACAGGTAAGATAGGGAAGGGAAGGCAGCTAATTCAAGATATGTTTTAAGCAAGTTAGCACTGTGAGCAACCAAAACTTAACCCCACTGAGGAACTCTGAGAGTCAGTGTAGAATGCACCTCGGAGTTATATGCCTCAGAGGTACATCAACTGGGAGAGAATGAAGCTGGAGTTTTAATCCACCAACTCCCATCAATCTGCCATTGAGGGCTCCTCCCAGAGGGTGTTACTTCTCTGCCCTTCTGGACTGTCATGTGCTGAATTGCAGAACAGGCTCTGATGGTCAAAGAAATTCCTTAGGCAAAGAGATGCAGGTATTGGCAGTTGGAAATCAGGCTGGTTTGCTCTGAAAGGGTGGGGGCTGAGGGGATATGAGGCAGGAAGGTCATAGATAGTGTTTGCTGCATTTCCTATCTGGACATCCAAACAAAGTGGAACAAATATAACAAGTAATAATTGAATTTTTCCCATGTGCCAGACAGTGTTCTATGCACCGAGGATACCATTGTGAACAATATCAACAAAATTCCTGCCCTTGGAGAAACAGTAAACAACATAAATTATAGATTGTATTGGAAAGTGATGAGTACTGGGGTAGGGAGGGGGATAAGGGAGCTGGAGGAAAGGGGGGCTGGTGGAGGAGGTAGCCCCTTAAAGATGCTATAAGATAATCACCATATTTGAAGGTTTTAAAAATCAGTTCTAGATCCTACATTCCAGAGAAGGGGTTTTGTTACTACTCAAGGACTCTCAGAAATTTTCCTACTAATTAAGCTATAAGATAGAGACAGCTAGGAAAAGACCAGGAAAGGAAAAGGGAAGCCAATTGTGGCTGAGTCGTGAAGCTGAGAATCAAATCTCGCCCTCCATCTCCACAGCCATCCTACATAGCCAAAAGCGCATCTTCACTGCAGCCTCCCAGAAGACACTGCACATTCCAGAGCTTCTGGCACCAGCAGCAGGCACCTCCAAGGAAAGCTTCATCTAGTATAGAAATCCTTACTGTGTGTAGAACCCACAGCAAAGCAGCCTTTCTTCCTCTCCAAAGAACTCTTGCCAACTAAGGTCATGTCAGGTTTTACGTGGTGTTTGTTCCTGGCCCTGAGGGACACATTCTCTTGGCTCATAAATCTGCTATGCCGCAATGGGTGAGTTTGTACAATGAAGCAAACTCCAGGGGCATCCTCCTGCCTTCCTCCTCCAGCAAATAATGTCAACTCCTTAACAGTCTCTCTTCTGCCTACTTTTTCAGCCTTATCTTTTGCTGCCTCCCAAGAAGCTGCTGGGGTGCAGATGGGGGGATGCTGCTGACACACAGGACTATCCTCAGCCTTTGGAATGCATCGCCTTGGTAAAATCTTCCAAGATTATCCCAGCCTCCTCATCCTGCATCTTATCACACACTTCTCAAGCAGAATTAGCCTCTACCATTCTTTGAAAGCATCTTTATCATAGCATTTAGCATTTAGCTCATTGTGTTGAAATTATTTTTACACTTCTCTCGCAGCAGCTAGACTGTGAATATTCCCATCCATATTTTGGCAACCAAACCCTCTATGTTTGCCCCATCCTCCTTATTCCAGATCCTCACCGTTTTCGATCACAAACCTTGCTGGTCAGTCTCCTCTCTTCCTTGTCCTTTTCACTCCTACTCATCTGAAACACCCTATGTTCAATACTGCCTTATGTTGGATTCATAAGTGATAATTATTCATAGTCCATTCCTCTGAATTTTAAACCAATTGAGAAATAAATATAGGAAAGAAATAGGGGTCAAAATACCAGCTTTATTTCTACTA
This sequence comes from Trichechus manatus latirostris, assembly GCF_000243295.1. Lineage (NCBI taxonomy): Eukaryota > Metazoa > Chordata > Mammalia > Sirenia > Trichechidae > Trichechus > Trichechus manatus. Next base: position 5,109,200 of record NW_004444036.1, read on the forward strand.
AAGCTGCGTTGGAGAATGTGGCTTGGATTTGAAGCCTGAATGGGAATGGGGTTTCTACTTCTTTACCCCAGATCTAGACCTTGGGACCCACAGAAGGGAAACTGGATCTTCAGAGAAGACCCTCAGCTAGATACTTAGGGGAACTGAGCCTGCCTCATACGTTGTCAAGCACAGATGGGTCAAGAGAAAAGTGGCCCCCAGGCCAGGTGATCTTGAATCTATTCATCCAGTCCTGTAGGGAAGGATGGACCCAAGGGTGTCATAGTCTAACCACTCACCACTCAGGTAAGTAATTTCTGCTCCCATGAAGAACATTGTGTGAGAGGAATAAAGAAGAATGGAAACATTCTCGTCAATACTTCTAAGACAGTGAAAGTTACTGTTTTATGGGCTGAGGCAAGCATGTGAGGAGAGAGACAAAATGACCCTCCCTCAACTGTAATTTCTTGACCCATTACTCCCCTTATCTAGAAAGCCCTCTTTCTTCCCTCTGTTTTTGCAATACTTGCTCATCTGTCAACTCATCTGAGTTCAAGCCCATCTGTTCCCTGATGCCATCTATGATCATCTAAGCTTACAGGTCCATTCTCTTAAATATTGCATATGTGTTCACGATTGATCACTTAGTTGCGTGTGAGTTTGTGTTATTTACTACTTGTTTCGTATATATGATCTGGTCTCTCCAATGGGAGTTTATGCTCCTTGAGGGTTGTTTCCATGCCTAGTTCACCTTCCATCTCAGAGCACTGAACAATGCTTTGTACAGAGTAGACACTGCACAGTTGTGGAGAAGGGTGGAATGAAATGGGATGGAATGGAAAGGATTGGATGGGATGGGATGAAAATGGATAGAATGAGATAAAAAGGGATGGAATAGTGTTATGGATTTAATTATGTCCCCCCAAAATATATGTTGAAATCCTAACCCCTGTACCTGTGAATGTCATCCTGTTTGGAAATAGGGTTTTACTTTTTCTGTGTTAATAAAGTTATACAGGAGTAGGGTAGGTCCTAAACATAACTTCTTCTGAGTGATGTCTAATAAAGGGGAATGCAGACACAAAGAAACACACACATAGGGGTATACACCATGAGATGATGGAGACAAATACATTTATAAGCAGGAAACGAATGCCAAGAATTGCTGGCAGTCACCAGAAAACAGAAGTTCACAGAAGGAATTAAAATGGCCAAGACCCTGATTTGGACTTTTAGCCTCCAGAATTGTGAGAAAATAAATCTGTACTTTTTAAAGCCCCCCACTTTGTAATATTCTATTATGGCAGACTAACAAACTAGGTCAGATGGGATGGGATGAGATGGGATGGGATGGTGCAGTGCGGTGTAGTGTGATGGATCACTTTTGTGTGGTCTTTCTCGCCATGGTCTTGTAACTCCCACCCAAGTGATTGGGTGGGACTGCAAATAAGGTAATTGTGGCCACCAAGGGGATTGGTCTGTTTTGCCATCCTGCTGGGCTTGCAATGAGCCATCCCAGAGGCGGGAAAGAGAGGATCCCACCACCACCGGGGAGTGGAGTGTGTCCTTTGGACCTGGGATCCCTGTGCTGAGAAGCCCCTGGAACCAGAAGACCAAGAGAGAGAGCTGTGACATTGAAGACAGCAAGAAGCAGTGTCAGAGAAACAGCGACAGGAGAGACTAGCAAGAGAGACTAACAAAAGATGGCATGGTGGGTTTTCCAGCCCACGGAGCAAGAAAGCTGAGTGCCTTTGGGCAGGAGGCTTGGTGGCAGAGTAGGATGCCTCTGGGCCCTTATTGGCAGAGCTAAAAGAGCTTTGTAACGCTTGCCTGAGCAGGGCCGAGGCCGAGGGCCAGAGAGAAGTGAGCCTATGAGCACAGCTGGGAAGAGTCTGTCCTGATGGAAGAACTGTACCCAGAGTGTTCCTGAACCTGAATTGTAACCTGTTACTTCCCTAATAAACCCCATAATCGTCAATATTGTCTGTGAATTCCATGTGGCCATTGCAATGAATTGTCAAACCCAGCAGAGAAGTAGAGAGTGCCGTGGGAGGGATAGTTGGTGTCAGAATTGGTAAAGATGGTGGAGAGAGGAGGCATGTCTGACCTCTGCCTCATAGGAATCAGCCTTAGGCTGTTGATCTTGATTCTCCTTCCCCCTTGTGAAGTTAGAGGAGGTCAGACACCGCCCCCACACCATTTTTACAGATGGAATGTGATGGGGCAAAATTGCACAGAGACCGGATTAAAACATAAAAAGCCTGAAGTCAATCAAGTGTATGTTGAATGTTTTATTAGTAAAATGTGGTTGCATAGTCATTGAAAACTATGATCCCATGGAGCTCTTTAGGAAACCAAACATAATGTCTTCACCAGCATTCATCCAGAGATTACGAAGCAGAATGGTCATTTCAAGTTCACCAAGCTTACTTACTTGCATTTGGAGAAGACTGCACCCTGTCCTCCCAGGACAAGACACTCTCCGTCCTGACGTCAAAGCTGTTTAGGTATTGAGAATCTCCTCCTGGCTTAATGTGATTTTTCTCCAGAGAACTCAAGCCATCTCACAATGCCTTATTCTTCAAGGAGTAAATTTAAATGCAAGTTTTTATGTCCACTCCCCACAATCTCTGGAACTGACTCCAGTCAAAACTGAGGAACTCAAGAAGACCTTTGAGTTATCTCTATGCCTCCAAAAGGGCTTCATTCTTTCTCCCAAATACCACCTCCACATCAAGCACCCTGTTGATGAGGTATTTTGAGTTAAGGGGCCTTTCCTGGTACCTCCTCATATCACCTCACAAAGGCCTGAGTTTAGAGCTTACAGGAAAATACAGGTGAGCCAACTTAACTGAGGTGATAAGAGCTGCAGAGACAAGCCTAGAACAGGATTCAAAGATTTTCATGAATGCCATCAGCCTCAACCTGACAAAATACATGTTTTGGCTCTAAGATTATTATACCCACACAGTCTCTATTTTTAAAAAATACATGTTGTCTTCAGGTCAATAACTATTTTACAGTTTCCTTCTGTTCCTACAAAATAAAAGTACAGTGCAATTCCATATAGCAAGTGTATAGCTACAGATTAAAAAAAAAAAGTTCAGAGCAAATTTAAGGCTTAAATGCTGTATTGGCAACATTGAAGTACCAGGAGAGGCTAGAATGATGTATGAAATAACAGTAATGGGAGACATCCTAGGCAGAGAGAGGCAGATTACTATATTTATGACCCAGACAGACTCTGCTTCTCTGCTTTCCAGTTGTTCGGTAAGGGGTATTGATTTCTTGGGCATCACACACACACACACACACACACACACACACACACACACACACACACAAAAACCAATGCTGAATCTCTTTCAGAATTAGAAATTCAATTTGCAGGCTCTTTTTAAATTACATATAAGCAAAATAGTATATTAGAAAACAATCACAATAAGTTAGATTTTTTAATAAAGGAAACCTAGTGTTTGACACTCATCCCTATACATAATTTTGGTTTGAGGAAGTACTAAAGGTAACCTAGAGTCTAAATTTTTGTCTGCAACAATGTTGGTCTGTATTGTATAAGTAAGGTGGATTAATGGCCCATGTCCTTACTGTATCTTTCTCCACCAACAGCGTAGTGGTAAATAGAGAACTGTTTTGCCTCCTAATATGGACATCTGGCTACAGGCAGTCGCTACTTTTCATTGCCAGCTGTTGTGCAGTTCTGCTAATGTGATGCTGCTTACTAAATGTCTCTGCTTCACTTCTCACTGCCTTTACCTGCTCGTTCAACAGCATCTGCCAAAGCTGACAATCAATGGCAAGCACTGCATGCACTGACACATGCTCAGTCAGCTATGGGACACTGTTTTGTTTTGTTTTTAATTGTGCTTTAGATGAAAGTTTACAGCTCAAGTTAAATTCTCATACAAAAATTTATACACATACTGTTGTGTGACATTAGTTGCAATCCCCACAATGTGACAGCACACTCCCCCTTTCTACCCCAGGTTCCCTGTGTCCATTCAACCAATTCCTGTCCCTTCCTGCCTCCTCATCCTGCCTCTGGACAGGAACCACCCATTTGGTCTAGTGTATATGACTGAACTAAGAGGCACACTCCTTACATGTATTATTTTTTGTTTTATAGACCTGTCTAACCTTTGTCTGAAGAGTGGGCTTTGGGAATGGTTTCAGTTCTGGGTTAGCAGAGCATCTGGGGGCCATAGTTTCAGGAGTTCCTCCAGTCTCTGTCAGACTATTAAGTCTGGTCTTTTTACGTGAATTGAGTTCTGCTTCACATTTTTCTCCTGCTCTGTCCAGGACTTTCTCTTGTGTTCCCTGTCAGGGTGGTCATTGGTGGTAGCCGGGCACCATCTAGTTCTTCTGATCTCAGGCTGATGGAGTCTCTGGTTTATGTGGTCCTTTAGGCCTTTGGGCTAATATTTTCCTTGTGTCTTTGGTTTTCTTCATTCTCCTTTGCTCCAAATGGGATGGGACCAATTGATGCATCTTAGATGGCCGCTCGCAAGCGTTTAAGACCCCGGACACCACTCACCAAAGTGGAATGCAGAACATTTTCTTAATAAACTTTATTGTGCCAATTGACCTAGATGTCTCCTGAAACTATGGTGCCCAGGCCCCAGCCCCAGCTACTCTGTCCCTCAAAGTGTTTGGATATGTCCAGGAAACATCTTAGCTTTTGCTTTGGTCCCGTTGTGCTGACTTCCCCTGTACTGTGTGTTGTCTTTCCCTTCACCGAAGTTGATCCTCATCTACTATCTAGTTAGTGAATGTCCCTCTCCCTCCATCCCCATCCTTGTAACCATCAAAGAACGCTTTTTTCTGTGTTTGAACCTTTTCTTGGGTTCTTATAACAGTGGTCTCATACAACATTTGTCCTTTTGTGACTGACTTACTTCACTCAGCATAATGCCCTCCAGATTCATCCATGTTGTGAGATGTTTCATGGTTTCATCATTGTTCTTTATTGATGCATAGTATTCCATTGGGGACACTGTTTTTCATCAAAGAACTAGGAGGGGATAAGGAATTGTTCTTAACTAAGTGTAGTGAAACAGAGAGGCTGTGGATTGCTATTGGACCTACAGAAATTACTTCCAGCTTGTAAGGATTGTATTCTTCTACTTACTCAGCAACATACAGTCAAAGGTCCAGTAGGGGACAACCATCCAGGCAAAGATGTAGTGGCCATAAAAATGTCCCTTCCTTTGCCATGGCTGTGGTAAGAATTTCTCTTTTCTCTTCCTTACCTTTTATTCTAGACCAGAGATCAGCAAACTTTTTTTGTAAAGGGCCAGATAGTATTTTAGACTTTGCAAGCCATATAAGGTCTCTGTTGAATATCTCCTTTTTAATTAATTGTTTATTCATTACAACCCTTTAAAAATGTAAAAAACATTCTTAGCTCATGGGCCATACAAAATAAGTCATGGGCCAACATTGTCCCCAGGCTGTAGTTTACCAATCCCTGCCATAGACTATCAGCTACCTGGTGTATCAGTCAGCCATTGACACAATACAACAATACGTGCTTCTTCTCCATTCATAGACCTGCAGATCAGCTAGGATATCTCTGCTCAAGTCTCAGCCTGACAAAATACACTTGTGTCCTAAGATTATTATACCCATATAGTCTCTGTTTTCAAAAGAGATTTGAATACAAGAGAATATTGCTGTTTTGGAAAAATGCATCCTTATTTACAAAGGAAAGTCATAAAAGTTGAGAATTTCCTGTATTGGAAAGGAGATATGATACTAGTTGAATTCCTTCTGATTTTTTAAAAATAATAATAGCAGCTAACATTTATTAGCACATACTATTCCAGTTACTATTCTGAACCCTATAAATATATTAATTTACTTATCATCACAATTATTGTCTCCAAACCAAGGCTATGGCACAGAATCATACATCTAGGAAATAGGGGAGGGGGCGTCAGGATCTGAACCCTATTAATCACCAAGCTTTCCTGTTTCCCAAGATTTCTTTAAGGCCTATGGTAAATCCTCATGGCACTTCTACTGTGTAGTTACTATAATAAGATAAATAAAAACAGGAGTGTGTATTCAGATACTGAGTTTTAAAAATAATTTTTTTCATAAAACTAATTCTCTTGGAATGCAAGATATGCAGTCTTATGAATTAGACTTACCATGTTTATGATGCCCACAGTGTGAGATCAGATTCATAAAGCCTTTGAGCTACTTGAACAAAAGAATGACTGTATAATCACCAACCATTTTTGTAATGTTATTCAATCAGGTCTACCAAAGTCTGATCATTTATACACGCACATGTGTTGAACATTGAAACACATCTGGCTTTAGCCATTTGAATGTAAATGGCTTAAGGAAAATTGCTTCTATGTTTTTATGAAGTCCATGTTGGAGTTAATTTTCTTTGAGATATATAGTAAACTACGTAAAGTGCACTAATCTTAAGTGTGCAGCTTGGTAATTTTTATTGTAAAAGTACACGTTCCCCCAACCTTCCTTCTCCACTTCCTATAACCATCATTCAGATCAAGATGTAGAATATTTCTAGTATCCTCGAAAGCTCCCTCCTGCTCCTTGCCAGTCTATGCTCCCACACCCACTCACCCACAGCTCACTCACAGCTAACTAGTATTCTGTCTTCTATTTTCATCGGTTAGTTTGCCTCTTCATGAATTTCATATTAATGGAATCATACATATGCACTCTTTTGTGTTTGGCTTCTTTCACTCAACAGAATATATAAGGAATTCATCCATGTTGTAATGTGTACAGTAGTTTGTTCTTTTTATTGCTGCGTAGTTTTCCATTATATGAATATACTACTATTTATCCATTCTCCTGTTGATGAGCTTTTGGCTTGTTTCCAGCTTTTGGCTAGTAAGAATAAAGCTCATAGGAATATTGCTATGTATGTCTTTTTGTGGACATATGCACTCATTTTTCTAGGGTATACCTAACAGTGGAATTGCTGACTCATAGGGTAGATGTCACTTTAGTTTTAGTAGAGTTTTCTAAGTGATCATGTAGCGTTACATTTTGAAATAGTTAAGAAAGACCTGTAACATTGTTTATTGCTTAATGGCAGTGCTCTGTTTAATGGTTCAATAGTAAGCCAAGTTTTTACATTACCTACACACATACACACACAAATATTAAAATAGAATCTTTTTATGCAATAAAGTTTTGCTTTTTGGTCTGACTACCAAGATTGGCAAATATGCTTGGTTATTCCACATAACATGTTGTCATCCACTAATTACCTTCCTTATTTGAAACAAACTTCTGAAATAGCATGTTTAGTTATTGATTCTGTCTATAATTATATAACAATCAGATTTGTGAGCCCAAGAGCTGAACTCTACTAGAACTTTTGAGTGTGGTCCATCAGTCAGACAAAGCACAACCCTGAGCTCTAGAGCTACTGTGGGAATGTAAGAAGGTGTTCTATTTAGCTGGAGAGCAAAATTTCCTGCTCTTTCTGAGTTAGACCTGGAGACCTCAAGCTTAAGTAAGTAGTGAGATTCTTGGCTTTTCCTCAGTTGTTGTTCGGGGCAGGCTGTTTGGTTTATAACAAGCTAGGTTAGGAGAAATAAGAGGCAGGTGAAAGTCAGGACCTGGCAGGGGACTCATGCTAGAGAGGAAGTAAAATCTGGGTGGCAGAGCAACTAGAAAGGCCTGACACTGGGTAACAAGGTGCCAGACTCTGTGGTGATGACCACTGTGATGTAGATCGTCAATCCCTGTCTTGGTTTCCTAGTGCCGTCATAACAAAAACACCACAAGTGGGTAGCTTTAAAGAACAGGGATTTATTGCTTCATAGTTTTGGAGGCTAGGAGTCCAGATTCTGGGTGTTGGCAGAGCTATAGCCTGTCCACTCTAGGAAAAGATTATTCCTTTTGTCTCTCAGCTTCTGACAGCCCTGGGAGTTCCTTGGAATGTAGATTGATCCTCACATGGTGTCCTCCCCCTGTGTGTGTCTCTTCTTATCTGTTTTTCCTTTTTATAAGACACCTCAGAAGGGATTAGGTTTAGGACTCACCCTACTCCACTATAGCCTCATTAACATAACAATAGAAAACCTCTATTTCCAAACAAGGTCACATTCACAGGCACAGGGGTTAGGACTTCAACATAACATTTTGGGGACACAATTCAATCCATAACTATCCCTGTTGGAGGCCAACTTTATACATAAGTCATTTGATTTAGCCTTGATCCTACTCTTCTCTCATCATCTTCCTCAGACTGAAGTCCCAGTTCTGTTTTCTCTCTCAAATCTAGCTCACTGGATAGCTTTAATTCAAGCTCCATCACCATCGCTACTCCCCTCCCCTTCTCCCTTCACCTGATGGCTATGATTGATACTAACTATATAACCTAGAATTTGCTTGAAAACAGCATGGGGGTGATTCTTGAGAATCTCAGGAAGGCTGAAGATGAAGAAACAGGACAGAGGATAATACTTAAGGTTATACAGAAAAATGATACATTCATGGTTTGAGAAGTAGGAAAACATGTAGGTCAGGTCAGGACACATTTGAGGAGAACAGCAAACATGGAAAGACATCATAGCTCAGGCCAGACTGAAGCTCTATAAAGTAGCGGACTCATCCAATTAAAGTCATAATAGTGAGAGTAAGGCTGGGAATTTCCATACCCAATAATGCCTCCAAATATATTATATCATGGCAAGACCAAAACAAACAAACAAACAAAAACCGTTGCTATCGAGTCGATTCTGATTCATAGCGACCATATAGGACAGAGTAGAACTGCTCCGTAGAGTTTCCAAGGAGCAGTTGGTGGATTCGAGCTGCTGACCTTTTGGTTAGCAGCCAGGCTCTTAACCACTGTGCCACCAGTGCTCCATATCATAGCAAGGGGTACTAAAATGGCAATGTTAAAAGGAAGCCATGCACTGCAGAAGTATCAATGAAGTTGATATAAATGTCAAAGCCAAAGATGATGGTAAATATTCATAGCAGGGAAGAACAATGACTAGTCTCTTGAATGTGTTTGTTTATACTCCTTCCTTATGAATTACCTAAAAGCAAATGAAGTAGCCAAGCTCCCTACTGGGAAGTGAAGACTCACTCACGCAAGAGAATAATTCTTCCTAAGTACAAACATAATTTTATTTACCAACGAAAGAGAAGTGTTGTTTAAAACAGATACGTAATTAACTCTGGAAAATAGAAGATTAAAGTACGTATAGTTTATGTATTTGCTGATTTTTTTAATATAGTTTATTATTATTATGCTTTAGGTGAAGGTTTACAGAGCAAATTAGTTTCCCATTCAATAGTTTATACACAAATTATTCCATGACATTGGTTGCCATCTTTACAATATGTCGGCATTCTCCCCATTACCACCCTGAGTTTCCCAATTCCATTCGTCTGGTTTTCCTTCCCTTTCCTGACTTCTCATCCTTGCTTTTGGACATATATTGTACTTTTGGTCTATTGTAGATGATTGTTCTAAGCAGCACTTATCTCATGTGTTATTGTTTATTTATAGGCCTATTTGGCTGAACTGACTGGAACCCTGGTGGTGCAGTGGCTAAGAATTGTGAGCTATGGCTGTTAACAAAAAGGTTGTCAGTTCAAATCCACCAGCCACTCCTTGGAAACCTATGGGGCAGTTCTACTCTGTCCTATAGGGTCGCTATGAGTTGGAATCAACTTGATGACAACAGATGTTTAGCTGAAAGGTGATCTCCAGGAATGGCTTCAGTTCCAAGTTAGAAGAGTGTCTAAGAGCCATAGTCTTGGGAGTTCCTCCAGTCTCTCTCAGACCAGTAAATCTGGTCTTTCTTATGAATTTGAATTTTGTTCTGTTTTTTTCCCTACTCTAACTGGGACCTTCTATTGTGATCCTGGTCAAGGGATCTGTAGTGATAGCTGGACACCATCTAGTTCTTCTGGTCTCAGGCTGGTGGAGGCTGAGATTCCTGTAGTCCATTAGTCCTTTGGACTAATTGTTTACTTTAGTCTTTGGTTTTCTTCACTCTCCTTTGCTCCAGATAGAAAGAGACCAATAATTGTATCTTAGATGGCCGCTCACAAGCTTTTAAGACCCCAGATGCTACTCACCAAAGTAGAATGTAGAACGTTTTCTTTATGAACTATGTTATGCCAATTTGAACTAGATGTCTCCAGAGACAATGGTCCCTAGTCTTCAAGCCCAGTAACTCAGTCCCACTAGGTGTTTGGTTATATCTAGGATGTTTCCATGACTGTGCCCCCTATGTGCTCTATTATATATATATGAATATACATGCTGTACGTACAAATATGTATGTAGAAATAGTCATAGCCAAACCTATATACACATGTGCGTGTACTCCCATATGCCCTCCCACTCCTATTCAGCATACATATCTACCTATGTATCCACACATAAATTATTGTTTGTTATTACTGTTGTTGCAGGATTATATGTTACAGTATTTACTGTTGTTGCCTTTTATTCTTGCATACCTCTCAGTGTCTTCCCTTGCCTTGGTCATGTTGTACTTACTTCCCCCGTATTGCGTACTGCCTTCCCATTCACCAAAGTTAACACATGTCTACTCTCTAGTTAGTAATATTCCTTCCCTCGCTCTCCTATCCCTGGTAACCATCAAAAAATGTTTCTGTCTATAAAGCTTTTCTTGACTATTCATAATAGTGGTCTTATAGAATATTTTCCTTTTGTGACTGACTTATTTCACTCAGTATAATGTCCTTCATATTCATTCATGTTGTGAGATGTTTTGAGGATTTATCATTATTTTTTATCATTTCACAGTATTCCATTGTGTGTATGCACCACAGTTTGTTTATCCATCCATTCACTGATGGGCACTTAAGTTGTTTCCATCTTTTTGCTATTATGAATAATGCTGCAACAAACGTGTGTGCATATGTCTATTTGTGTCACAGCTCTTATTTCTCTAGGATATGTACCTAGGAGTGGGATTGCTGGATCATATGGTATTTCTATTTCTAGCTTTTTAAGGAAGCACCAGATTGTTTTCCACTGTGGTTGTACCATTTTACTTTCCCGCTAGCATTGCGTAAGAGTTCTAATCTCCCCACAACCTCACCAGCATTTGTTGTTTCTGTTTTCTTGATCAATGTCATTATTACTGGGGTGAGATGGGTAATGTTGCAAGCATCTCTTCATGTGTTTTTTAGATGCCTGAATGTCTGCTTTGGTGAAGTGTCTGTTCATGTCCTTTGCCTATTTTTAATTGAGTTGTTTGTCTTTTTGTTGTTGAGGTGTTGAAGTTTTCTATACATTTTAGAGATTAGACCCTTGTTCTACATATCATAACCAAAATTTTTTTCCCACTCTGTAAGTTCTCTTTTTACTCTCTTGGTGAAGTCTTTTGATGAGCATACTTGTGTAATTTTTAGGAGCTCACAGTTATCTAGTTTATCTTCTGCAGCTTGTGAATTTTTAGTTATGTTGTTATTCTATTTATGCCATATATTAGGTCCCCGCGTGTTGTCTCCATTTTTTCTTACATGATCTTTATAGTTTATCTTTCAGGTTTTTGATTTAGGCCCTTGATCCATTTTGAGTTAGTTTTTGTTAGTTTTTGTGTATGGTGTATTATGGAACTTCTTTCATTTTTCTGCAAATGGATATCCAGTTCTGCCAGCACCATTTGTTAAAGAGACTTTCTCTTCCCCATTTAATGAACTTCAACCTTCTGTGGAAGATCAGCTGTCCATAGCTGGATGGATTTGCTTCTGGGTTCTCAATTGTGTTCCATTGCTCTGTGTGTCTGTCATTGTACCAGTACCAGGCTGTTTTGACAACCATGGCTGTATAGTAGGTTCTGAGATCGGGGAATGTGATGCCTCCTACTTTGTTCTTCAATAATGCTTTACTTATCTGGGGCCTCTTTCCTTTCCATATAAAGTTAGTGATTAGTTTTTCCTTCTCATAAAAGAATGTTGTTGGAATCTGGATCAGGATTGCATTATTTTTGTAGATCACTTTGGGTAGTATTGACATTTTCACAATGTTAAGTCTTCCTATCCATGAACGTGGTATGTTTTTCCATTTATGTATGTCTCTTGGTTTCTTGCAGTAGTGTTTTGTAGTTTTCTTTGTGTAAATATTTTACATCTCTAGTTAGATTTATTCCTAAGTATTTTATCTTTTTGACAGCTATTGTAAATTATATTGTTTTCCTGATTTCCTTTTTGGAGTTCTCTTTGTCGGTGTACAGGAATCAAACTGAAGTTTGTATGTTGATCCTGTACGCTGCCACTTTACTGAATACTTCTATTAGTTTCAGTAGCTTTCTTATGGAGTCTCTGGGATTTTCTATGTATATGATCATATCATCTGAGCATAGGGAGAGTTTTACTTCTTCCTTACCAATTTGTATGCCCTTTATTTCCCTTTCTTGCCTCTTTGCTCTAGCTAGGACTTACATACGATACTGAATAGAGTGGTTATAAAGGGCATCCTTGTCTGGTTCCCTTTCTCAAGGGGAATTCTTTCAGTCTATGCCCGTAGAGAATAATGTTGGTTGTTGGTTTTGTATATATGCCCTTAATTATGTTGAGGAATTTCCATTCTATTCTTATTTTGCTGAGTTTTTATCAAAAATGGATGTTGAACTTTTATCAAATGCCTTTTCTTCATCTATTGTTATGATCATGTGATTCTTGTTCTTTGTTTTATTTATGTGGAGGATTACATTGATTGACTTTCTAATGTTGAACCATCCTTGAATAACTGGTATGAACTCTGCTTGGTCATGATGTATTATTTTTTTGACATGCTGTTGAATTCTATTGGCTAGGACTTTGTTGAGAATTTTGCATCTATACTCACGAGGGATATTGGTCTATAATTTTCTTTTTTAGTAGTGTCTTTGCCTGGTTTTGGTATCAGAGTCATGTTGTCTTCATAGAGTAAATCTGGGAGTATTCCTTCCTTTTCTATGTTCTGGAATAGTTTGAATAGTATCGGTGTCAGCTCTTCTCTGAATGTTTGGTAGAATTCTCCAGTGAAGCCGTCTGGGCCAGGGCTTTTTGTTGGGAATTTTTTTAAAGACCTTTTTCAATGTTTTCTTTTGTTATGGTCTGTTCAGATTTTCTACCTTAGTTTGTGTTAGTTTTGGTAGGTAGTGTGTTTCTAGAAATTTGTTCATTTTTTCTAGGTTTTCAAATTTGTTGGACTTTAATTTTTCATAATATTCTGTTATGATCCTTTTTATTTCAGTTGGTTCTGTTGTAATGTCATCCATCTGATTTCTTACTTGTGTTATTTGCATCTTCTTTTTTTTTGTCAATTTGGCCAGTAGTTTGTCAATTTTACTGATCTTTTCAAAGAACCAACTTCTGGTCTTGTTAATTCTTTCTATTGTTTTTCTGTTTCATTTATTTCTGCTGTAATCTTTATTATTTCCTTTCTTCTAGTGGCTGTTTTCTGCTCTTTTTCTATTTGTTAGAGTTGTAAGGTTAAGGTATTGATTTCGGCTCTTTCTTCTTTCTTGATGTGTACATTTATTCCTCTAAATTGACCCTGACACTGATTTTGCTGTGCCTCAAAGGTTTTGGTATGATGTGTTTTCATTCTAGGAATTTTTTATTTCATTTTCAATTTCTTCTGTTACCCAGTGGGTTTTAAGCAAGGTGCTATTCAGTTTCCATGTATTTTTTTTCCTGTTACTAATTTCTAATTTTATAGCATTCTGATCTGAGAAGATGCTTTATGTTATTTCAATATTTTTAATTTATTGAGGCTTGCTTTGTGGCCTAAAATATGGTCTGTTCTGGAGAATGATTCATGGGCAGTGGAGAATAATGTATATTGTGCTGCTGTTAGGTGGAGTATTCTGTATATGTCTGTGAGGTCAAGTTGTTTGATTGTGATGTTTAGATCTTCTGTGTCTTTGTAGAGTTTCTTTTAGTTGCTCAGTACTTCATCGAGAGTGGTGTGTTAAAGTCTCTTATTATTATTGTGAAATTGTGTATTTTTCTTTTCAATACTGTTAGTATTTGTTTTATATATTTTGGAGCTCTGTTGCTGGGTGTGTAAATATTCATTATGGTTATGCCCTTTTGGTGGATTGACCATTTCATCATTATATAGTGCCCTTCCTTGTCTATTATGTTGGATTTTGCCTTAAAGTCTATTTTATCAGAGATTAATATACCCTCCAGCTCTTTTTGGTTAACTGTTTGTTTGATATATATTTTTTTCTATCCTTTGATTTTTTAGCTCATTTTTATCTTTGTGTTTAAGGTTTGGCTCTTGTAAGCAATATATTGATGGGTCATTTTTTTTTTTATCCATTTTGTTACTCTCTATTTCTTGACTCGTGCATTTCACCTGTTTACATTCAGTGTGATTTTCGATAGGTATGAATTAGTACTATCATTTTGTTGTGCTTTTTTTTGTGGTGTTGATGGCTTTTGGTTCCATTTGCTTTTCTGTACTGAGTTCTTTTAGGTTATGGATTTTCTTTTCATTTCCTTTGTTGTTGTTGGTTTGGTGTTTACTGAGTCTTCATGGTTTTCTTCTTTTTTACTCTGGTGAGTAACCAAAAAAACAAAACATACCAAACCCATTTCCGGTTGAGTTGATTCAATTCCAAATCATACTGACTGTATAGGACAGAGTAGAACTGCCCCATAGGGTTTCCAAGGAGCAGCTGATGGATTCAGACTGCCGACCTTTTAGTTAGCAGTCAGTCTCTTAACCACTGCACCACCAGGGCTCCCTTGGTGAGTAGGTTTATTAATTTTCTTTGTAGTTACCTTGAAATTTACCTTTATCTTCTGAAGTTTAAAACAGTCTGTTATATCTTTATATCTCCTTGACTTCCTTCTCCATATGGAAGTACTGTAGCTAAGCCATTTATTCCACCTTTTTATTTTGAAGTTGTCATCATTTACAGATTGACGTTTCTGGTTCCCTATTTTCAGTCTTGTTGCTTTATTTTATTTTTGAAATTTCTTTGTCTTGGTTTGTATTTGGGTGATGTTTTCATGTGTCTTTGTCTCAGGTTGTTGTCTGATGTTGGTTCTCTGTTCAAAGGACTCCCTTTATTATTTCTTGTAAGGTTGGTCTGCTTTTTACAAATTCCCTTAATTTCTGTTTATCTGGAAATATCTTAATTTTGTCATTGTATTTGAGAGACAGTTTTGCTGTATATACAATTGTTCGTGGGCAATTTTTTTCTTTTAAGGTTTTATATGTCATCCCATTGCCTTCTTGCCGACATGGTTTCTGCTGAGAAATCAGAGCTTAGTCTTATTGGTTCCCCTTTGTAAGTGACAGTTAATTTTTCCTGAGCTGCTCTCAGGATTCTTTCTTTGTCTTTGTTTTGGAAAGTTTGATTTTGATATGTCTTGGTAACTTTCTTTTGTATGGGGTTTGTTGAACTTCTTGGATGGGTATCTTCTCGTCTTTCATGATATTAGGGAAGTTTTCTGCCAGAAAACCTTCAAAAATTTTCTCTGTGCTTTTTTTTTTTTTTTTTTTTTTTTTTTTGTCTCCTCATGTTCTGGAATTCCTATCGCATATAAATTATTCCTCTTGATAGTGTTCTTAGGCTTTCTTCATTTCTTTTCATTCTTTCTTTTTTTTTTTTTTTAATGTTCCTCAAACAAATTATTATCAAGGGATATGTCCCCTATTTGGACGATTCTGTCTTCCATTGATTCAATTCTACACCTATATCCTTCCATTGAGTTATTTATTTCTGAAATTTTATTGTTAATCTTCTGGATTTTCTGTTTTTGTATGGTTTCTATTCGTTTACTTATTTTGTAATTTTTTTCTTGTATTGTTTTCCTGAATTCTTCTACAGTCTTGTCTACATTTTCCTTGGTTTTGTCTATATTTTCCTCGATCTCTCTCTTGATATTTTGCAGAGTCCTGTATATAAGTCTTTTGAATTCCTTATCAGCTAGTTCCACTACCTTTTCTTCCTCAGGAAGGTTTTCTGGTCCTTTATTTTGGTCACTTGCTTGAGCCATCTTGTCCTGCTTCTTTACGTGACTGTATATTGTCTGTTGTCTTTGAGACATTAAGGTGTTATTACATTTGTTTATTGATTATGTTTGTTTACTTCATCCTGATTTTTTGGTTTGTTCTGTTTTGATATGTTTGGGTGAGTAGGGCAGGTGTGCTACTCTTGTCGCTAATCTGGCAGTACTGGAGCTCTCTCCACCTTTTTCCATGTGGGTGGGGCAATGGCTGGGAGTGTGAGCATGGGTCTCCATTCATTGGTCGTAGGAGGCAGCCAAGGGCAGGCTGGGTGGGCATTGGCCACCATCTGTCATCGATTCAGTGGTGCAGGAGCAGGTAGTGGTACTCATCGAGTGGATGGGGTGGCAGGTGTGGTGGGTGTGTCCATTGAGCTGAGTCGGGAGGGAGGGGTGTGTGACGGGCAGGTGGGTGTGTGTTCACATGGTTATCGCCACTCACCAGGCTGGGGGGATGTGTGGCAGGTGGGTGAGTGGGGGGATACATGGTTGCCACCACTTGCTGGGTCGAGGGGGATGGGTGGAGGGGGTGGGTGGCAGGTGGGTGCTCGTGCACATTCACATGGTCACTTCCGCTTGCCAGACCAGTGGGGGGGTGTGACAGCAGGTGCACACAGGGTTATGAGGTCACCACTGCTCCCTGGGTCAGGGAAATGTTTGGTGGGTGGGTGTGGGTGCTCGGTTATGTGGTTACCACTGCTCACAGGGTCAGTGGGGGGAGTGGGTGATGGGAAGACTTGTGCATACTTGCATGATTGCTGCCTCCCTCTGAGTCTGGGGCAGAGGGTGGATGGCTGGTGGGTGTGTGCGCAGTCATGCAGTCGCCACCTCCTGCTGGGTCAGGAGTAGGGGATGGGTTGTGGGCAGGCATGCATGGTTGTGAGGTTACTACTGCTCACCAGTTAGGGAGGGAATGGGTGGCAGGTGGGCACAGACATGGTCATATGGTCCCTGCCACTTCTCAGGTTCGGAGGTGAGTGGTGGGTGGGTGACTGTGTGGGAGCATACTTATTGCTGCTCTTTGGATGGGTAGGTGGTGGCAAATAGGGCTGGGTGGGGAGGACTCACATTATGGTCTCTGGTAGGGTTGGTTGGCTCGGGTATGGGATCCTCTGCCACTTCTGATCAGGAGGGTAGGGGGATGGTGAGTACACCTTTTCGGCTAGCAGACGTAGGTGCCTGGGCGCTTCTCGTCTGCTGTACCCAGCAGTCAGGACCTGCCCCCAATAAGTGCGAGGAGGGGAGGGCCTCCCAGAGCCCGGGCAGGTGGGGACCTCCCGCCAATACTCTGCCCCGTGTGCGCCACCCACCCTGGTTGTCAGGGAGTGCCAAGTGTGTATATATCAGATTCTGGATCCTGGCTCTTCCCCTGCTTTGTGGATGGCAGGATCTCTGGAATTCTTGCCCTGCTTTCTATGTTTTCCTTCCTTAAATCCAGATCATGATCCACTCACCTTGCTTCTCTCTGGTGTGTTTATACAGTTTCTCAGACTCTAATGGGAATGCTGTGAAGTTACCTTCCTGTGCTCCTCACCCAGGGTCACTACTTGTTTTGTCTCAAGATAGCCCCGTTGAGCCAGGATGGCTGGCACAGCCCCTTTGCTCCTCATCATTCCTCTTTTGCTGCGTTTATTCAATTTTTTCTTCCAGTCGGTGTTTGATTCAATTCTTTGTCCTTCCTTTTTGATGTTCAGGGTTCCAGGATTGTTATCTACATTTGTTTCACTTGGTTTCTCTCATCTTTGCTGTAGAGGGATGATATGTTGCATCTGACCACGCTGCCATTTTGGCTTCTCCCTCTGATTGTTCTTTTCTTTAATTCAAAGGTAAAATATCTATCTGTAATACCTATGTTTCCTAGATCAGTTATTCTAGATCTGAATCTTAGCTGCATGTTAGAATTCAGAGTGGGGAGCAGACTTGTAAAAAATGATCCCTTGGCCCCACCCCAGACCAAGCAAATCAAACTCTGATGAGGATGTTTATATTTGTTTATATATGATCTTCTTGGTTCATATATGGTCTACTTTGTTCCTTAATGGGTTTGAAGTGCTTCACAATCCACTTAGATGGAATTTAGTCTAATATGAATTCACCTAACTTGGCTTAGTTATTGACATAGTTTAGGCGATATATGGCAGGCACTACAGTTGATGATTCAAAGCATTGATTCAGCAGAATAAGGGATAGGCAAATGATTTAGATCTTCTAGCTCTCATGAACCTTATAATATAATAGAAGGAGAAGATAAATGCTTAATAATCATAATGTAGTAGTGAATATGATGTGTGCCATAGAAGAGGTACTCATAGAGGCTGGGGAAATTCAGAGGATAGACATATCATACACACTTTCAGAGATCAGAGAATGGTCCATAAAATAGGTGACCTGTCATATATAAATCTAAAAGGATACATAGATTTGGACAGAAATAGAGGGAAGAGCATTCTAGAATGCAGAAGCAGCACAATCAGAACACTGAATACAACAAAGTGTGAGTTGTTTTCCAGAAGCAGTGAGTAGTACATTTCAACCAGGTAGATAGAAGCAAAGAATACACACAGGACAGCAGATGAAACAGCTAGAAATATAAAGTATGGGAAGTTATGCAGTTCTTCTAATGCTAAGATTAAGAATCTGAACGTTACTTTCTAGAAGGGAAGGGAGTCATTTTCTGAGCAAAGGAGGACAAGATCAAAGCAGTCCTTTAGGAAACTGATTTGTGTATTGGTCTACAGAATTGAATGGAAGAGAAAGAATTGGGAGGTGGGATGAACAAAAACCTGGGTGACTAATATACCTGAAAATTAGTTTAGTGGCAGTAGTCGTGAAGGAGGGATAATGCATCAGAGAGTAAATATGAAGATAGATTTGACAAAACAAAGAAATTGCTTAGAACTATTGAAGAAGAATAATGAAGTAGGAGGACTTGCACTACCTGACCTCAGAACCTACTATATAGCTACGGTAATCAAAACAGCCTGGTACTGGTACAACAACAGATACATTGACCAATGGAATAGAATTGAGAACCCAAATGTAAATCCATCCACCTATGGTCACCTGATCTTCGACAAGGGCACAAAGTCCATCAAATGGGGAAAAGACAGTCTTTTTAACAAATGGTGCTGGCAAAACTGGATGTCCTTCTGCAAAAAAATGAAACAGGACCCATACCTCCTACCATATACAAAAACTAATTCAAAATGGATCAAAGACCTAAATATAAAGCCAAAAACTATAAAGTTCATAGTAGAAAAAATAGGATCAACACTAGAGGCCCTAATACACGGCATTAACAGGATACAAACCATCACTAACAACACACAAACTCCAGAAGATAAACTAGATAACTGGGATCTTCTAAAAATTAAACACTTATACTCACCAAAAGAGTAAAAAGAGAACCTACAGACTGGGAAAACATTTTTGGCTATTACAAATCCAACAAAGTTATAATCTCTAAAATCTACAGGAAAATCCAGCACCTCTACCAAAAAAGACAGATAATCCAATTAAAAAATGGGCAATGGAAATGAACAGACACTTCACCGAAGAAGATGTTCAAGCGGCTAACAAACACCTGAGGAAATGCTCGCAATCACTAGCCATTAGAGAAATGCAAATCAAAACAACAATGAGATACCATCTCACCCCAGCATTACTGGCACAAGGCTGCGGAGAGATGGGAACTCCTATGCACTGCTGGTGGGAATACAACCATTTTGGAAAATGATATGGCGCTTCCTTAGAAAGCTAGAAATAGAAATACCATATGATCCAGCAATCCGACTCCTAGGATTATAGCCTAGAGAAATAAGAGTTGTCACACGAATAGACATATGCACACCCATGTTCATGGCAACATTGTTCGCAATAGCAGAAAGATAGAAACAACCTAGATGCCCATCAACAGATGAATAGATAAACAAACTATGGTATATACACACAATGGAGTACTACACGATAAAGAACAATGATGAATCTGCGAAGCATCTCATCAAATGGATGAATCTGGAGGGCATCATGCTGAGTGAAATAAGTCAATCACAAAAGAACAAATATTGTATGAGACCACTACTATAAAAACTCATGAAAAGGTTTACACACAAAAAGAAACAACCTTTGATGTTTACGGAGGAGGGGAGGAGTGAGGATGGAAAAACACTAAATAAGACAATAGATAAGTGGTAACTTTGGTGAAGTGTAAGACAGTACCCAATGCTGGAGAAGCCAGGGCAACTTGTACAAGGCAAGGTCATGGAAGCTCCATAGACACATCCAAACTCCCTGAGGGACTGAATTGCTGGGCTGAGGGCTATGGGGACCATGGTCTCGGGGAACATCTAGTTCAACTGGCAAAACATAGTTTATAAAGAAAATGTTCTACATTCTGCTTTGGTGAGTAGCGTCTGGGGTCTTAAAAGCCTGTGAGCGGCCATCTAAGATACTCCACTGGCTTCACCCCTTCGGGAGCAAGGGAGAATGAAGAGAACTAAAGATACAAGGGAAAGATTCGTCCAAAAGACTAATGGACCACAACTACCATGGCCTCCACCAGATTGAGTCCAGCACAACTAGATGGTGCCCGGCTACCATCACTGACTGCTCTGACAGGGATCACAATACAGGGTCCCAGATAGAGCTGGAGAAAAATGTAGAACAAAATTCTAATTCACAAAAAAAAAGACCAGACTTACTGGCCTGACAGAGACTGGAGAAACCCTGAGAATATGGCCCCTGGACACCCTTTTAGCTCAGTCAGTCATGAAATCACTCCCGAGGTTCACCGTTCAGCCAAAGATTAGACAGGCCCATAAAACAAAACGAGACTAAAGGGGCATAACAGCCCAGGGACAAGGACTAGAAAGCAGGAGGGGACAGGAAAACTGGTAATAGGGAACCCAAGGGCAAGAAGGATAGTGTTGACATGCCGTGGGGTTGTTAACCAATGCCATAAAACAATATGTGTACGAACTGTTTAATGAGAAGCTAGTTTGTTCTATAAACCTTCATCTAAAGTATAATTAAAAATTAAATGGATAAAAAAAGAAATTACTTAGATATGTATAAGGTAAGGCTGAGGGAGAGGTAAAAAAATGAGTTTGTAGTTTTAAATCTCAATGTATAGTGATACCATCAATAAGAAGTCAGAGTAATATTAGTACTAACAGCATTTATAGAGCACCTACTGTGTATCAGGCTAAGTGCTTTACTTACATTATCTCATTTAATCCTCCAACAGTCTTATGAGGATTAAATTATGCAGATAAGGAAGCTGAAGCTTCAGAGAAAGCATCAGGTGAAGAGAAGCAGATATTGGCAGTTGCAAATAGGCCAGAGCACAGGGGAGAGAAAAATTCCAGAATACACCCCACTAGATCATTAATTCACTAAAATCTTGCAAATTCCCTTCTTCACCCAACACCTTTCTTTAGTGAGCTCTCCTCAAATTGCTTAGCCTCCTTTACAGGTTGGTTGGGGCAATGGAGATGAGGGGCCACCTCTTATTAAACCCTGAGAGGATGCCTGGCAGAATCTTTGCCCTCACATTAGAATGAGGGGATAAATAATACCTATTGTTCTCAGCTTTGGGACTTTTAGAAATTCATTCAACAGAAGTCTTTTTCAATATGCTGTTACAGAGACTTTGACATATAAAAGTAGTAGGAGGGTGTCATGGTTTGAATTATGTCCCCCAAAAAATGTGTGTATCAATTTGGCTTGGCCATGATTCCCAGAATTGTGTGGGTATCCTCTATTTTGTGATTGTAATTTTATGTTAAAGAGGATTAGGTGGGATTGTAACACCACCCTTACCCAGGTCACATCCCTGATCCAATGTAAAGGGAGTTTCCCTAGGGTGTGGCCTGCGCCACCTTTTACCTTACAAGTGATAAAAGGAAAGGGAAGCAAGCAGAGAATGGGGAACTTCATGCCACCAAGAAAGCAGTGCCGGGAGCAGAGCGCATCCTTCGGACCTGAGGTTCTTGCACAGAGAAGCTCCCAGACCAAGGGAATATTGATGACATGGACCTTCCTCCAGAGCTGACAGAGAAAGCCTTTCCCTGGAGGTGATGCCCTGAATTTGGACTTGTAGCCTACTAGACTGTGAGAGAATAAATTTCTCTTTGTTAAAGCCATCCACTCGTGGTATTTCTGTTAGAGCAACACTAGATGACAAAGACAGAGGGCAACCAGGACAGTGTTCCAAAAGAAGAGTCAAACTATATGTGCAAATGTATATGCAATGAACAATTGTAGCATTGTTTATAACTGTGAAAAAATGAAAACAACCTAAATGCCCATCAGTAAAGGTTAAATAATTATGTGTCTCTACACATGGTAATGTATCAAGTACATAATCCTATCAGAAAATGAGGCAAATATGTCTGCATTAACCTGGAAAGACTGTTGAGCAAGACATCAAGTTACAGAATATAGAAAAATCTCAATTATATCTAATACATATACACACATATACATACATACATGTATACATGTATACGCATACACAGACACAAACACACACATACGTGTGTATATGTGTGTGTGTGTATATATATACTCACAATCCCCTTCCCTGAAATCCCTTTCTCTTCTCCTGAGGAGGATTTTTATTTGTGTCTCTCTGATCCTTAGTCTTTGTAGTGTTGTTTAGTGGTAATGTGGAAATGCTGATTTAGAGAAGCTTAGAGACTCTAATTTGATTCACATTAGGCAGAGTATGGAGCTACCTGGGGAAGAAAGAAATAGGTGCGTTGGAGTTTAATTTGTTGGGCAGTTGAATAAATTAATATATAGAGAAGGTCCTTTGGAAACTGTAAAGAACTATATACATGTTAGTTATTTTATTATTATTATAACATCATCCAGCATTAATTCATGGCTTATGTATTTGAATCATTGTTTTCTGATTTATTTATGGGTTGCCAACTATGGTCTCATTACATAATTTTCCCATGAAGCTTTCTGAATTCTTTTTTAGTATTTCTCAGTGTCTTCCATTACAATTGAAGTTGTCTGGAATTTTAAATAACATTTCCACCACCATTTACATATTCTTTCAAAGGCTGTGCATGCTTTATGTACTATTATTTGCAAAACCTTACTTTTTTTGGCGGGGGGGGGGGCTTTCACAAAGAGAAATTTATTTTCTCACAGTCTAGTAGGCTATAAGTCCAAATTCAGGGCGTCGGCTCCAGGGGAAGGCCTTCTCTCTCTGTCAGCTCTGGAGGAAGGTCCTGGTCATCATCAGTCTTCCCCCCGACTAGGAGCTTCTCTGCGCAGGAACCTCGGGTCCAAAGGACGCGCTCTGCTCCCAGTGCTTCTTTCTTGGTGGTATGAGGTCCCCCAAAACCTTACTATTTTTTATTGTTATGTATTGAATTGAACCCCTGAAAAGATATGCTGAAGTCCTAACCTCTGTACCTATGAATGTGAACTTGTTTGGGGAAATAGGATTTTTCCTTGCAGATGTTAGCAGTTAAGTTAAAGGCAGTCATACCAAAGTAGGATAGGTCCTAATCCTAATCCCTTCTGAGTGGCTTCTTATAAAAGAGAAGGAGCATCACAGAAACAAACACAGGGGAACATCAGCATCTGAGGATCCCTTGGAGCCCTGGTGGTGCAGTAGTTAAGAACTATGGCTGCTAACCGAAAGGTCAGCAGTTCAAATCCACCAGCTGCTCCTTGGAAACCCTATGGGGCAGATCTACTCTGTCCTATAGGGTCACTATGAGTTGGAACCAACTTGATGGCAATGGGTTTGGTTTGGTTTGTTTGCCTACAAGCCAAGCCACACCAAGGATTGCTCGCAGCCACTGGAAACTAGGACAGAGGCACGGAACTGTTCCTCTCTCAAAGCCCCCAGGAGGAATCTACATAGCTGAGACCCTGATTTGGACTTTCAGCCTGTAGAACTCTGAGACAATAAATTTCTGTTATTTAAAGCCACCCACTTTGTGGTATTTTGTTATGGCAGCCCTAGGAAACTAGGATAGTTTTCATTATTATTGAACAAATGTTCGTCTTGTCCCAGGGAGAGGAGGATGCACAAATGTCAGACAGTCCCCTCTGATATGTTCTATCAGAGACTGTTCCAGGAAAAAGAAGGAATTCAGGTAACAGCACAGTTATTATTAGAAGTCATGTAACTGAAAGACCTATGCAATGACACGGAGCCCTGGTGGTACAGTGGTTAAGAGATCGGCTGCTAACCAAGAGGTTGGCAGTTCAAATCCACCAGCTGCTCCTTGGAAACCTTAGGGGCAGTTCTACTCTGTCCTATAGGGTCACTATGAGTTGGAATCGACTTGATGGCAATGGGTTTGGTTTGGTTTTTTAGTGACGTTAATATGTATTTCCCAATCAAGAAAACCTTAGCAAACCTTCCAGGACCTTCCCAAACTCAGAGAAAAAAGAATATTTAGCATTAATCAAGGAAATTCCTAGTAGATAGTAAAAGGTAGTCATGTACCTGAGGCAAAAGGAGGGGCAGTCTAATGTTTGTTTTGTTCTGAAACATGAATAGACTTTTTCTTTTTTTATAAGAAGAGGAGATTATTTTAATCAAAACATTAATCAAACTCCCAGTAACTCTTTTAGGAAAAGAAAAATCTACAGGAACTTGAGCTACTTAAGAAAAAGCTGTTTTCTCCCTTCTCGAAGGGCTTAATGAGAATTCATTTTACCTTCAATTAAATCCAACCTCAGTGCTCACCGTAGGCCAGAGGCTCATCCTAGGTAATAATTCAGGAAAGCAACCAAATTTGCTGGATTTTCCTGGTAAGAAATCTCATTCCACATTAGTCTCCTGGAGAAATTACAGGTAGAATTCTCCCAGAGAGATATAAATGATGGCACTTTGGTTCTCATTTACCTTCCCAGGCATGGTGAAGCCAGAGATTCCTTGTTGCCTCATCGTGTTGTCTGTGCAAATGTGCTCTATGAGACTCTTTGAAAGCTAGCAAAGGCTTTTCGATTCACATTTGCCTGCCATGAAATCTATGTTTATACTCATATCAACCTCCTTAAAAATCCTTTAGAATTGTCATCGCTGTATTTTACATGGATATTCACTTCACCTTCAAATGGAATTATCTAGCATAAGATTTTAGGGGCACAGAATCTGAAAGAGTAGTTAGTATTTAAAACAAAACAGAATAAAAGCACTGCTTTGTGACTCATGTGGTTGTGTATGTGTGTGGGTTTATGGGTACGGTGTTTTCTGAAAGGCTAGAGATTGCAAAATAGGGAGTTTTAAAACATATTCAAGGAAAGAAAATTTGACAGACTTCCACTTCAGGCTGTATACAGATTATACAACATGAGTTACCCTCTCTACTGAAACACTAAAATGCTAGACAAAATAGAAAGGGCATCAGCATTGTTGAGCTCAAATGAAAGAATCAACTAAGCTAAAAAAAAAAAAAGTTAAACCAAGAGTCCTGAGTGGTGAGGGAAACAAGTGCCAAAGTCAGCTTTCAATCTGATGGTTTTGCCAAACCCTGGAGATTTTGAGCTTCTTCCTTTCATGTCTACATGTGGTTTGGAGGACAGGAAATAAACTTCAGGGCCAGTCGAAGTGAAGTTTTCAGTAAGTCATCCCCTACATATACATGGGACCCTAAAAGGAGCACACTCACCTTACCATGGAGTAAGAGTTAATGGAAAACAAACCCCACCACAGAAGAAGAGAGAAATAAAAGTTGTCTATCTTGACCCTATTATTAGATGACAAGAATATGAAATATCCCCTGAGAATTCAATCATGAGAAAGCTCTCTCTAGAATTTACAGTCTAAATTCACACCACTTATCTGGTCCAAAAGCCTCAAATGGAAAATTTAATTTACTATAATCCAGGTTTGTTACCACTCCCAGCAGACTACTGTAGCAAAGAGAAATTTGTTCTGGAAGAACTCAACTTCAACTTGGACTTCAAAGAATTCACAAAAATAAAGTTCTAAAGAAAATGAGCATCTCAGAGTTAAAAATCACAAAAGATGCCAGAAACAAAGCACCATGAGCAAGAACCAGACAACCTAACAGGCAATAGAAACAGACACATAAAACTTCAGATATTAGAATTAGCAGGTACAGAATAGAAAATAATTATGTTGATAGAAGTAAAAGATCACGGTGAAAGTAGGTTTGAAAAAGAGCCAACTAAAACTTAATGAAAGGAAAGATATAGTACGGAATTTTTAAAAAAACTTTATTTTGAAGTAATTTTACATAATTATAGATCCACAGAAAGTTGCAAAGATAGTAAGAGAGCTCCTGTGTACCATTCCCCAATTTCACCCTTAACCACTATGCCACCAGGGTTTCCATTTTACCCTAGCAAAGGCTTATCTAACTCAAAATGCCAATAGTACCCCCTTTGAAAAAGATCAAAAAGGGAAGGTTATTATAGTCACTACATCACCATATGTGGATAAAAGCTTCAATTCTTCAAGAATGTATCATAATTTAAAATTTGTGCATATCTAATAAACTACTCTCAAAATGTAGTAGTAAGCCACCTATAAATAATGATAAATAGTTCATATACCTCCCAAATTTAAAGTACCATCCTTCCCTCAGGCTTCCTGAGTTCCTCTTTGACTGCCACATCAGCCTGTGCTTTGAGTTTAGCCAGGATCTCAATGCAGAGCCATGCTACTACACCCAAATAAACTAAATGAACCTCTTCCTTCACAGGGACCACTTTTAGAGATAAGCAATCTGTGTAGGAGTGTGTTTTGAAGGAGAGAAGGATGGAAGGGAGGGAGGAACTTGCTTACCAAAACAAAGACCAGGGTTAACAGAGACTAATGATCAATCAGACAAATTTCAGTTTTGTAAACAGTACTTCCATGGGTGAAGCAATAAATAATATCTAGTCCTTATCTTCAAGCAGAGCTCTGGTGGTGCAGTAGTTAAGAGCTCAGCTGCTAACCAAAAGGTTGGCAGTTTGAATCAACTAGCTGCTCCTTGGAAACCCTATGGGGCAGTTCTACTCTGTCCTATAGGGTCGCTATGAGTTGGAATCAACTTGATGGTAATTTTTTTTTTGTTATCTTCAAACAGTTTATAATCTAATAAGAAAACCCACTACTCACTATGACATACATAAAATCCTAAATAAAAAATGTAAAACCAAAAAATTCCCATGGTAGTGAATGATTATTAACTAGTCAAATAGCATTTAATAATGCCAAAGGAACTCCAAGGGTAGAGCTATCCCTGTGTGCTGTACTGCAGCAGATTTGAGACCCAGGGACTTTGTAGACTGCTTCAAGTACACAAAATTATCCAAAGGGAATATGGGCATGAGTAGTTTTAAAGATATCAATTTCCAGATCCTTCTTTCCTAAGACTGATCTGTTGGAGAATGTGCCTGCCACATTCTCCTTTCCCACTTTTTCTTTTGGAATCATACTCCTCCCACTGTACCAAAAAAAAAAAAAAAAGCCTATTTCTCAATCATCCTGAACCTTACTACTGGGCATTGCCCTTGGTGTGAAAACTTTCCTGGTGCCAAACAAGGGGACAATTTGAAATAATGATTTCATTGTTGTAAAAGTGAATGATTCTAATGAGAGGGTAACAAATCCTTTGCCAAGTCACAGTTTCCAACTGGGTGCTTTCAGCAAAATTGAAAAGGTACTTAATCGAGTTATTGGTTGAAAAAGATCATTAACAGCTGGTTTTATATATATATATATATGTAATATTTTACTTTTTTTGGTGAAAGTTTAATACAGCAAGTTAGGTTCTCCTTTGACAATTTCCACACAAATTGATCAATGACAATTACATTTTTCACATTGTGTCAACATTCTTATTAAATGTGTTCTGGTTGTTCTGTTTCCAGTACTCTAGTTTCCCTGCCCCTTATCTTCTCATCTTTGCTTTGGATTAAATGTTGACAGATTTCTGGACTCATACATTTATTTTCATTTTTTTAGTAGAGCACCGATCTAACGGGTATGATATTTTATTTTGTGTGTCACTCTGCTTTTCTGTTAAGAGGTGATCTCAGGGGATAATTTTGATTCAAGGTTTAAAGAGTGTCTCAGGGCAATAGTCTCAAGGAGTCCTCTGGTCTCAGGTGGTCCAGTTGGTATGGCCATTTTTTTTTAAGAATTTGAGTTTTGTTCTGCATTTTTCTCCCATTCTAACCAGGACCATCTATTGGGCCCCTGGTCAGTTTGGTCAGTAGTGGTAGCTGGGCACCATCTAGTTCTTTTGGTCTTGGGGTAGTAGAGGTCATGGCTCATGTAGGCTATCAGCCTTGTAGACTTGTTTCTTCTCTGTGATTTTTGGTTACCTTCTTAGCCTTTTGCTCCTGACGAGTAGAGACCAATAGTTGTATCTTAGATGGCTGCTCGTAAGCTTTTAAGACTCAATACGCTACTCGCTTCACTAGGGTGCAGAACATGAACTTGGTGAGCTATATTATGCCAGTTGACTGAGTTGTCCCATGAGACTATGGTCCTAAGCTTTCAAACCTAGAAGATGTTTGGTTATGTCTAAGGTGTATCTGTAGTTGTGTCTTCAGTGAATATATGTGCCTTCCTACACATATCTCTATATTTACATATACGTACAGATACTTCTATCTGTTCTCACATATGTGTACACTTGTATCTATGTGTATACATCTATGCCTATACCCATCCTTATGTGATCTGAGACTGGTTTTCTGTTCTTTGTTGGATTTGTTGCCCTCTTATATATGTTAAATTTTTTGGCACAGGCATTCTTCTCTCATGAGTGCTTCTCACTGGTATCATTTACTTTGGTTGTGCTGTGCTCACTACACTCACATTCGGTGCCACTTTTCCCATCACCAACAATAATAGATATTTATACTCTAGAGTGTGTTTCCCCCTCCGTCCCCTCCTCCCCCTGGTAACCACCATTGAACATTGATCTCTTTATATGTGTCTGTTCTTTTCTTCTTATAAAAGAGGGATCATACAACATTTGTCCTTATATGCTTACTTCACTTAGCATTATGCCTTCCAAGTCATCCATGTTATAATGTATTTCACAGACTCATCATTGTTCTTTATGGTTGCGTAGTATTCCATTGTATGTATGTACCACATTTTGCTTATCCGTTCGTCCGCTGATGGACACTTTGGTTGTTTCTATTTTTTTGCTATTGTGAATAAAGCT
This sequence comes from Trichechus manatus latirostris, assembly GCF_000243295.1. NCBI lineage: Eukaryota > Metazoa > Chordata > Mammalia > Sirenia > Trichechidae > Trichechus > Trichechus manatus. The sequence continues at coordinate 5,138,371 of NW_004444036.1, forward strand.
GCAATGAACATAGGAATGCATATATCTGTTCACGTCACTACTTTTAGATCTCTAGGGTATCATTAACAATTTTTGATGATAAAGCACATGGAATTTTTGGCATAGAACTCAGAAGACATCCAAAGAGTTGAGTGGCACTGCTATAACTAAACTCCTTTCCTTCTCATCTATATCTACATATGAACAAATTTTCTCAGTGCTTACATAGAAGAGAATTAATACTGACTCCATCTCATTCCACCAATAAGTGATCATCATCCTTAAACATGTAACTAATTGAAAAAAGCCCCATTTTCATTGAGATGCATATTCATTAAAATTTGGCATTTTATGTTTGATGATTATAAAAAAAATTAACACATTTGTACTGTTTTGGTTGTATACTAATAATATTTGTAAGTTAGGAAGTTTTGAAATTCTCAAATCCCATAAGAATAATGACACCTCCCACCTCTACCACAAACACATTTGAAAGCTTCCTACCATGGCTGTATTTTTATCTGTTCTTGTAAAATTTTTTAATGACTAAGGATGGCTACTATTATTAAAATACTTCAATCTGTTGCAATTAAAATTGTCACCAAAGCAACAATTAGAAAGGCTCACCATTCTCTCTGGGACAAGTACGTGAAGAAGCACAAAGCACTGGGGAGAGTTAGATGTCCAGAGCTGTTAAAAGCCAAGCTTTGAAACATCTGAAATATTTACTTTTGTTCATAATTTGGTTTTCATTAGTTAGCCAGTGTCTTCTCTCCTGTTTATTTTAGATCTTTATCCTATAAGTCAGAGTTTATTCTCAAGCATATTTCAGCTATTGTTTTTAGATAAATAAGATGCCAAGTCATATCATATTTTGGCTCAAACTAAGTGTCCCATGAAGTGCCCTGGAAGATGGATGGAATGTCAAGGAATGTGCTGATGCATGGCAGGCAGGTTGGTTACACGTACAAGCAAGATGGGATAATCTGGACCAGGTGGTGACAGTGGTTTGGTTAAACAAGCCAACAGTGGGGGTCGGGGTGGCATGAGCATCCAAAGCAAGAAACAGGTTAGAAGAATTTGTATATAAATGATCAGAGCTCCTGTGCTGGCACAAGTCAGAGACAGTCAGGAGCTATCATAAACAGGCAAGGAAACAAGATTACACAATTGGGAAGTCATTCCTTAAATACAAGGCAGGCCTCATATTCTGTGGGGAACAAGGTGGGGTCTAAGTAAATAAATATGTAGCTATTACAAGGCAAGATATGGTGAATGTCTTAAGAAAAGTTCAACCAAGTTTCCATAAAGATTCATATTTAGTGAAGTCAGAAAAGGCTTCCTCAGACAACAAATGCACATATCGAAAAAGAAGAAAGGGCCATAATCAAAACATTAACCCTACAACTGGAACAAGTAGAAAGAGAGCAGCAAAAGAAGCCCTCAGGCACCAGAAGGAGGGAAATAATAAGAATTAGAGCAGAATTAAATGAAATAGAGAAAAAATTGAAAGAATTAACAAGACCAAAAGCTGGTTCTTTGAAAAGATCAAAAAAAATTGATAAACCATTGGCCAAACTGACAAAAGAAAAACAGGAGAGGAAGCTGATCACCTGTATAAGAAATGAGATGGGTGATTTCACAACAGACCCAACTGAAATTAAAAGAATCATAACAGAACACTGTGAAAAATTGTACTCTAACAAATTTGAAAACCTACAGGAAATGGACAAATTTCTAGAAACTCACTACTTACCTAAA